>NC_085031.1:6866611-6934111 GCF_963692335.1 Osmerus eperlanus
CTAATTCAGCTCTCCAACACCCTCAGATGGAACATGTAGAGAGGGTAGCAGAGGAGGGGGAGACAGGTTGTCTCATCAAGGCCATTTCTAAACGCACTCTCTGGCTCTTCATCCCACTCTCTCTCTCTCTCTCTCTCTCTCTCTCTCTCTCTCTCTCTCTCTCTCTCTCTCTCTCTCTCTCTCTCTCTCTCTCTCTCTCTCTCTCTCTCTCTCTCTCACCTACTTCTCTCCTTGAGAAAATGCCAGTGTGTGCTAAAATTAGACTGTTCTCTAGTTGCCATACCATCTCGCTGTCCAATCTCACTCCAACTCGATATAAGCTTGTCTCGTTTTGTGTGGTTCAGTGTAAAGACCCGTTCACAAGGAGGACGAGAACGAGAACTGGAACCAAAAAGATATCGTTTTAAGAATTGCTTAATATTGAGAAGAATAGGTCCACACCACAACGACAACTATATAGCGGAACAAAATCTTTGGGATCACTTAAAAAAAAAAAAAAAAAAAAAAAAAAATCTCCAGCTGATGAATTCTAAAACTTTGACAACCAATCAGAATCCATCCGAATTTAAAGCGCTCGCATATTTGAAATGGCAGATGACTTTGCGGAGAAGCAAATCAAATAGTGACAAGCAAATATAGTTACAGTGATAGTTTTCGTTATCGTCCTTGGTGTGAGCAGGCCTTTAGTGTGTGTTTCTCACCTGGTTCGGAGTGTGTGTGCAGGGCAGCAGTGAGCAGAGATTTAACATGGCTGCTCCCAGACAGCTTGGCGTAGTGCATGACATCATGACCCAGTGAGTCCACAGCACGCAGGTCCGCCCCTCTCTGGACCAGAACCTCAACGGCCGAACCACTGCTGGACTCACTAGCCAGCATCACTGCAGTCCTGTGGGACACACACACACGCAGCATGATCGTCACCATCATCGATTACCACCGTCGAGTGTTTGTGCACGCCGGTGTGACGAGTCCCTACCTGCCGTTGTGGTCACATGTGTTGATGTCGGCCCCCCAGTCCAGCAGGACGCTGCACACGTCAGCATGAGCGTGTCTGGCCGACAACAGCAAGGGACTGAGACCCTCCTGCACGCACACACACACACACACACACGTTAGACAGCAACGTCAGAGACCAATAACGAGCCCTCAAGAGAGAGAGGGGGAGAGGGAGACGAGGGAAGGGAGAGAGATAGAGAAACAGAGAGGGAGAGAGAGATGGGTGGAGGGAGAGAGTTGGGGGAGAGAGAGTGGGGGAGAAAGACAAGAGGAAGGAACTTTGAAACCTTGTAAAGACTGCAAAGAAAATAAACCTAGCTGATAATGGAGTTGCAGCGTCTTCACAAGTTAGAAGTAGTTTATGTTCTAGCTGCAATACTTTGTGCTGCGTTCTCTGTGTTAGTACAAAAGCATCATGTAATCTGCATCATTTGTGACTTTCTGGTAACTCGCAATTTTGCCTGTTGGGCCTATAACATTGGCAGAAAGAGTCTCTCCTGAAGCGGTTCGACTTTTGAAAACCAGAGAAAAATCAAAATGGAAGATATCGTCTTAATGCTATGGGATGCGGGATCCAAAGGTTTTGCAGTCCTGCAGTAAAGCAGGAAGCCTGGTCCCCCTACTCACACCTCTGGGTACAGGAAGTGACACGCTGTTTTAATAGAACCCTCCATGTCCTAAAAAGGCATGGCTGTATCACCACAGTGACAGATTCAACCCCAGGCCCGTGGGACATTCCAGCAGTTACCACGAGCTTCACACACACCCACCCAGCTTCAGACCATAACCCAACATTCGACATGGTGACGTGATGATGGACAGGTGAGAGCAGGCTAGACTGAGTACAGCCTCTGTGTGGTAAGAGCTCTGGCAAAGGGTGTGAGATGGCTGTTCCTGGTGAAACAGCCGTGGTTACCAGTACTGTCGACCACAGAGGGTCTGGACCAATGAGTAACACGCTGTGGAGAACACACACAAGTACACACAGATGCACACACCAGAACATAAAGATCTGCTACATGGTTTGGAAGGGCCTCTGTACATGTTTTGCCAGCCTGGGCTCCACTGTGTTCCACCAGACAAACACCCACACGGTTGCCGAGGAGACTTTCTGTTTTGGGTGGTTCGTGTTGTGTGTCATTTCCCAGTGGTTTCCTAGCCTCACAGTTTGAAGAATTCAAACTAGCAGACGAGGACAGTGGAGATGAAAAAGGAATAGAGAAGAGCAGAATAGAGAAGAGGGCTGGGGTGGGGGATGAGGAGACAGACAGACAGAGACAGTTGTTCAAACACAGCCAGTAACCAACCACACTGCGAAACTCCTCCCAGACATTCATGTATATTTATATAGCCCTTGGCTGCACTTAATTCCACTGGTTAAAACAAAGGCATCACATTCACAAGCATGTAAATGTGCTACTGTGTGTGTGTGTGTGTGTGCGTGTGTTTGCGTGTGTGTAAAACAGAAAAACCACAGGTATGGATTGACGTCCTAAAAGCCTCCATTCCCACAACACGCATATCGACTCTAACGCGAGCACACAGACAGGCCCGCAGAGACACACACATTCTCACACACGGAAAGGTAGCGCTCGGGCACATTCCATCAGTAACGTATCACATACAGCATCTTGTAGACTGACAGGGCTCTTGTGTTCACACAACAGCAGGGCAACTGGAGCACTCCCACTGGCAGCTGAGGGCAAAGGAGAAGGTCAGTGAGTCTGTTCCTACAGGACACACACACACTCACACTGCAGTGTTTCCTCTTTGTTGAATTGTCATGGCGGCCTGCCACGGCAACATTTCTGCCGCCACGGTATCAGAAATCAGGCTGTGCAAAATTTTAAGCCATCTATCAGCAGTGATTGTTAGAGTGCATGTCGGAGAATTGCACGGACACGCGCTTCACACCGCAGTTGAGATTGCGTGTGTGCGTCCTTGAGAACTGTAAGTCGTATAACTTATGTTGTCAGTTCATTTAAGCCTGTTATTGTATTAGTCTATAGTTCTTGCTAATTTAAATTAAGTTAACTGGTGATTTTCGTTGTTTGTATTCTTCCCCTGCTAGCTAAATTGCACATGTCTGTTGATTCGATAGCGATTGTTGCCTTTGCTCACATTTGTATTTTAAGTGCATTATTATGCTGAAGTAGTTTTAATTAATAAATAGTGGGTTTATTGTTATCATTTGCTACAGAATGCTTAGCATATCAAGATCAAATGAAGCAGACAGCCTACTCGAAAGCATGTACACTACCTTAATCGATAGGCTACTGACCATTTACAATACGTTGTTACGTCAATTATTAATTGGCAGCATTTATGTCATTTAGAACATATAAAAAAATTCCTAGAGGAAACACTGCACTGTGGAACAACACTCAGGGTCCTCGTTACTGCTCTTACCTGCGTGATGGAGGGCAGTTCTTCCTGAGGCGTCCACAGTATCAACGGCACATTTACTCTGCAACACACATGCAGACACTTCATTAGCCCACAGGGAGACCTCACCAGGGTGCCTGTGCGTCTGGAGTTATTACAGTCAGTCAATTAAGGCCCACGCACACACACACACACACACACACACTCTCTCTCTCTCTCTCTCTCTACCTGGACCAGCTTCTTGGCACACTCCTGATGATTGTGTTTGGCAGCTAGGTGTAGAGCACTCAGACCTGCAGCAGAAACCTGGTTACATATAGCCCTGCTAGGACTACACACAAGACCGCAGCAGGCAGATGCAGTATGGGTAATGTGAATCTTAACCTACTAGCCTAAATGTTACCAGTGTCAAACCTGTGAAAGAAGCACCACAGATGATAATGCTTCACCTAAACACCAAGACAAGTCAGCCGTGGACTAGGCTACTGGTGGTGCATTGTGGGTGATGTAGTTGCAGGGGTGGTTCAGACCTGAGGCATCTGTGACGGACAGGTCTGCTCCATGGGCCAGGAGGACAGACAGACACTCAATCTGGCCCCGTGTCACAGCAACATGGAGGCTGGAGACCACAACCACAACATCAACAACATTGTGTGTGCATAGATATATGCATGTGTGTATGTAACTGCATGCGTGTGTGTGGATGTGGGGGGCGCATGTAAGGACCAGTGAGTCTATGTAGGTCAGTGGTGTCGTGTTTCAGCAGTCAAAGAGGTCAAACATTAACAATGTCCAGAGAGAGAGAGAAAGAGCGAGAGAGAGCGATAGAGAGAGGACTTCAACTGGCCTTGCACTCATGTTAACAGACATGGTGCTGGGTAACCCACTAGTGTTTCTGTGGAAGACAGAGGAGGCGTCCAATCCCATTGTCAATACTCACGCAGACTTCCCCTCACTGTCCAGCTTGACAGCGCTAGCCCCCTTCTTGGCCAGCAAGGCGGCGACTTTGTCCACCTCCCCGTGTTCCACTGCAGCCAGCAAACGCTCGTCATTCTTATTCCACTCATGGGCCTGGGAGGGGGGAGGGCAAACAGGGGGAAGAGGGGGGAGAGGACGGGATGGAGAGAATCAGATGAGCCCGAGAGATGGGGATGGGGGAGGAGATGGGTAGAGGAGAGATAAAGGCAGGGAAAAGAGAGGGGGGGGGTGGGATGAAGGGAACAAAGAGCCCAAGGAGAGAGAAAAGGAGAGAAAATCTAAGTAATTTTAAGTTGTATTTATTTCAGGGCTTTCCAGTTATGACAGGGGCTTCTTACTGGTAATATGCTCCATCCATCTACCAGTGTTGCAAGGGCGTCCTGTACTCCTACACACATCTCCACATTAAGTGGTTTCCATGGGAGACGGGAGCCATGTGCCTGATGTTCCAAGCAGCGGGTTTCACACAGTAACGCACATTGTCATCCTCCAAACAAAAGTGGGGTGGAATCTGATCCACTCAGGAACACAGCCCTCCGTCGTCATGGGCCATGGTCACGGTAATGACTTGTGGCATGGAGGTTTAACTACAGACAATCTCTCGCCCAGCCTTAGGCTAGAACAGCCTAGTCCCTCATGTGGACAAAGGGATTCATATTTCAGAGAGAATACTTCCTCGTCCCGAGGGAGCGATTATGGTCCATTTCATGACCTCGTTATAAACCCCCACCAATAAAGGCTTGTCTGCAGATAGTGATGTATGACTGAGACACACACTGGAGACTCAAGCATGCTGGTGCTCCTGTACTGTATGCTCCTGCTGCAGCAGCCCAAGTGCCTCCCTGCCTACAGCATTATAACACTGTGGAGTGTGGACGTGCACCTGGTGACCTCCAGTACACACACACACAAGCTCTCTCACACACACACACACGCACTCTCTCTCTCTCTCACACACACACACAGGCCAGAGAAAGTAGATGAGTAAGGTGTGAGAGGTTGATGTGTGACTATGTTTGGCAGGCAGGGTAATAGGACTCTGCAGAGTGGTGGTTTGGAGCCTGGAATAGCCAGACCACTGATACCAGCACTGCAACACACAGAGAGGTTAGCGCAAAGTTAGAAATATCAAGTGACTTAGTTACACATAGTCAGAAAGAGAGAGGGATTGAGCAGGAGAGAGGTCCGAGAGAGGAAGAGAGTTTAAAGAGAAAAAGAAAAGTTAGAGAGAGATGGAAAGAAGAGAGACAGAGAGAGAGGTTAGAGAGACGGAGAGAGAGGTTAGAGAGACAGAGAGAGAGGTTAGCGAGACGGAGAACTTGAAAGAGAGAGAGTTGGTGAGAGACAGATTAGTGAGGCAGGCTTGGGACGACGGGTGCATGTGTTGACAGGGAGAGTGTTGAGTAAACAGGGATTAGAGATTAGCAGACACAGAGCCCGAAGAACTGCAGCCTCATATGTTAGCGGCCCATAATGCAAGAGCTAGGTAACCCATCTAACGTACACAACACTGTGTCAAAGTAGCTGGCCCCGCTAGCGAGCTAGCGCAAAGACAACAGTAGCACTGGGAGGTAGGCTAACCCCATAGGAGGCACTATACAGGCATGTCCAATACCACAGCAGAGCCTGGCTGACAGGCAGGACGTTAAGAGTTGTATTACTGGACAGGTTTAAATGGAGCGGAATGCTGTTGCTCTAGTTTCTAAGAGACTGTGGAGAAGGACGGCGTGGGACTCGACCCGACAGCTCCGGTCATCGTGTGATGGAGCACGAGCTTGATGGAGACAGCTGAGCTGATGAGATATTAGCTTCCTGACAAACAGGAAGAAATTGGTGTTATCTAGTAGGCTGTGCGCCCTAATGAGTATGAGTGTAGAGACAGACGGGGAACAAACACACTCCACCCTGCTGACTACATAAACACAAAAGACTTATCTGAAACTAGCCTTCCTCCAGGGAAAAGGAAGGAGAGAGGGAGAGAGGAGAGGGAAAGAGAGATAGCTGGGGCTGGTTAGCGCAGAGAGAGTGAGAGAGAGTGAAAGACATGGGGGGGGTCTACAGTTTACATGTTATGATGTTATTTTGGAAGCGTTTTCACAAAACCAGTATCAATTCAAATATTCTCCTGTGATATGGCTCAGGACTGAGTCATGATGAAACTATGGTGTAACAGCTATCAACAGTCTAATGGGATGTTATCTTTCGAAATCTCGAATCTCAGCCCCTTTCAACTTCCATTTTAAAAAGCAACTAAATCAGCAAAAGGCTTGGAGAAGAGGGACTGTAAAGAAAACAGATATGAATCACCGGGACTCTCATGTGTTGCCAGACTTGTGTCTGTGCGTTTCCTGTCCGACCTCGCATTTCCAACCAAGAAACAAGCACACACACACACACAGAGCTCCTCTTCCTTAACCAACACAATGTCGACGGCGTCTGCTTTGTTTAAATCCCTTTCACTGGGAAGCAGATCCACGATGATGCAGTATGCATGCGTGTTGCTGTTGCGAGAGTCTTGTAGACAGAGAGACAGACAAACAGACAAACAGGGATCCATGCAGAAAGAAAGGAAGGCAGACACACAGACAAGGAGGCATGAGTGATGAGAGGGCTGCGGTGAGGCAGGCAGGGAGGCAGAGATAAAGGGAGGCAGACACAGACAGACAGACAGACTGACAGACACACATAGGGGGGGAAATTCATGACAGTGCATTCATCAACTCACTTTTGGTGGGATGAGAAACTGAGTGGTCAAGACAAGCAGAGAAAGTGGAGCCCCATTGCTCAGCATGACGCTACACACTGCAGGCTATTTCCCGAGGACAACAACACACTGCAGACCTAATTGCTTTGGCTCAATAAATAGATAGTTGTGACAATGGGAAAGTTGGATGGGCTAGTGTGTGTGTGTGTGTGTGTGTGTGTGTGTGTGTGTGTGCACATGTTGCAATACATACACACTGCTCACACTAGTACACAAACACATTCATACCTTTCACTGGTCTCTTATCTATTCAGTAAAATTGATATGCAGGATTAAATAAAAAGAACACACTCTGCCCAGCAACAGCTGAATGCGCTTAGGTCTTCTCCAGTTGACTCTTGTTTACCCAGACTCTTGAGACACATCCCATAATAAGGAGTTTCAGGGTTCCAGTCACACCATATGGTTTATATCAGAGATCCAGACTAGTATGCTACGACACAACACAACACAGCACCAGAACAACACAACAGCACCCGAAAACACGTCCTGCCCAGCAGGAGCCATCAGACTGCGGTCTCTCTGTGTCCCTGGTTCTTTCCGCATCTAAACCACAACGGTACTTAAGAAAGATACTTAACGGTACTTAAGAAAGATGTGTTGGATCAGATGTTAGTGTATTTCCTCCAGGAAAACATTGATACTTATTGAGGGACTCGCTGCACTTGTTGGTTAGTTGGAACTGATTTAACTGCTTTTACTCGCTGTGAATTATATTATTGTCGCTTGCTTTCCTCCAGGTACACTCGAGCACTTTAGAGGATCATGTTGTTTAATTGAAATTTGTTTAACTACATGTTCTTCTGGTTCCACCCGTTGGCACTTATTTGCTTTTCAAAATGCATGCTTCATGTTTTGGCTACCCACAATGTTTTTGGGGCTATCTCATTGTTTATGATCAGTGACAGTGACCTATGCACTTTTTGTAAAGCTCTCTCATGTAAGTCGCTTTGGATAAAAGCGTCTGCTAAATGACTAAATGTAAATTTAATGTAAACCGGAGAGCTATCCAGTCTAGACATTTCATATGACCAGGGTTTGGAGCAAGAGGGGCGTAAGTGACATTTGGCAAAAATGAGTTTTATATATATCATTTTAAAAAGGTCTTGATGAGCTCTATCAACATGGTAAAACAATGCGGTTTATCATTTTTACTGTTGTAATAAAGACTGAAGACATAAAGGCATCGGTGAAAACCTTCAACTGAGTTCATCTAGCACATAAACTATAACTTCTCGCTGCACATTATCCACAACTCTAACAGTGTGTCTGTGTTTCCTATCATGAGGAATTATTCCTGTAACAATGTGAGTTTCAGAAGGACAGCGGGCGGACCTGTAATTCACTGACAGAATATTCAGTTGAATTAGGGTCTCGCATCGCTACGGTCAGCTAACTTCACTTACATATTAGGTCCTTGGAGCAGTGTCTAGTGTGCTGATGGGAGCAGACAGGTCCAGACACAGGGGCAGCATACAGCGGGAGGTCTGATGCCTTCATTAGAAATTACTTACGTTTTACACTTCCTCTTACACCAATAGCATTTCCTGGTCTATAAATACACAACAGTGCAGCGGACCCCAAAAGGGGAGGAGTCTGTCGAGGAACGCCAGCAAGGAAAACACATATTCCTCTCCCTCTCACACACACACACACGCATGGAGAACTACAGAACATAAGTCCTGGGAGGAGATGAAGAGAGTTGGAGCTGTAGGTTGACCTTGGTACTGGACCTCCTGCTCTGCTTCCTGGACAGGCCTGCCGTGTAACTGAGCCTGGTTGAACTGGACAGACCGACAGCACCCTGCAACCAGGCAGCTGCCAAACAGCCCAGCTGGTTTTCATCTGCTTCTTATTACACCAGGCCATCCAACTAACCTGTACCAGAACACACCAGATCAGGCCAGGCCATCCAACTAACCTGTACCAGAACACACCAGATCAGGCCAGGCCATCCAACTAACCTGTACCAGAACACACCAGCTCAGGCCAGGCCATCCAACTAACCTGTACCAGAACACACCAGCTCAGGCCAGGCCATCCAACTAACCTGTACCAGAACACACCAGCTCAGGCCAGGCCATCCAACTAACCTGTACCAGAACACACCAGCTCAGGCCAGGCCATCCAACTAACCTGTACCAGAACACACCAGCTCAGGCCAGGCCATCCAACTAACCTGTACCAGAACACACCAGCTCAGGCCAGGCCATCCAACTAACCTGTACCAGAACACACCAGCTCAGGCCAGGCCATTCAAAACCAGACCAGACATGGCCAGAAAAGACCAGATTAAATCAGGCCAGGCCTAGTAGGGGGTGGAGGTGGTGGAGGTAAGATGCCATCACTGCACATGAACATGCAGTAACTTCTCAGACAGCACTCATCACAATCTCCTCCAGTGAAATCCTCTTAAACCGAGTAGTGATTACAGTAATATAAATGTCAAGATACGGTAACATGCAGTCTCAGCCTGGTGATCACAGAGATACAGTAACACATTAACATAGAACTCAGGCCAGTGATTTGAGACACAGATGGCTTTAGTAACTATCTGCCTGGGTTGGATTGGGAGGTCCCCCCATGAACAACCCCCAATATTAATCTCTGCCTGATGTTGCTGGTTTACGGCCCCCACCCCCCTCCCGACACACAGACACTCCACCGCACCCTGCCCCCAACAATCAATCTGTAACAGGGCAGACAGCCAGCAAGTTGAAGGAAAGGGATGGAGAGAGACAGAGAGGGAAAGAGAGAGAGGGGAGAAAGAGAGAGAGATGCCAGGAAGATCAGAAAGAGAGATGGTAGAGAGAGAGACAGTGTTATGTGTGTGGGGGGGGGGAGATCTCTGTAAGCCATTAAGACAGCTGTGTGTTTGGGAAGAGATGGGTGGATAATCCAGCACACACATGAATCAGACGCACAGTCTGCAGTCTGGGGGGTTGTGGTGCGTGTGTGATGGAACATGCCCCGTGTAATCCGTCTGATCTCAGCTGGGTAGCAGGGCATGTATAGAATTATAGAACAATAGACACACAGGCACTAGAAGCAGAGTAGACAGAAGACAGGGACTGGACTACAGTATTGGTGAGTTCAGGGCAGACAATGTAAGCAGGTTTCTGATTGGTGAGTGCAGGGCAGACAATGTAAGCAGGTTTCTGATTGGTGAGTGCAGGGCAGACAATGTAAGCAGGTTTCTGATTGGTGAGTGCAGGGCAGACAATGTGAGTAGGTTTTTGATTGATGAGTCCCGGGCAGACAGAAAACAGATTTCTTATTCGTGAGCGCGGGACCGACAACGTAAGCTGGGTTCCGATTGGTGAATGCAAGGCAGACAACATAGGATGGTTTCTGATTGGTGTTTGCAAGGAAGCCAGTGTAAGCTGTTTTCTGGGAATGTGCTTGGCTAGTGGCCACAGACACACTAGGAAGACTGTAGCACCAACTCTCTATCCTCGCTCTCTCTCTTCTCCTGTGGTCCACACCATTTCTCACTCTTCTCGCACCACACACACACAGACTCTCACACACACACAGAATAACTCTCCTTGTGTAAAGGAACAAACTGGCACAGTTGCAGCAGTTACCTGCTGTTGATCCCCTACAACAATAACAACATTGATCATCCTGCTCTGAACCCTGCTGGCATCTCCCTTTTCACATTCTTTATGGGATATCTCAACCAAATCTACAATCTAAAATCTCTGGAGATCCCTCATTGAATTGCTCCTCCCAATGTTTCTTCCATTTTTCTCCCTGACCTTTCCTGGTTGGTGTTTTCTTGTCTTCCTTGAGGGTTTATTACGTTTATGTTCAAGACTGGTCTAAACCCACCATGCCTGCATCTGACCCTGTCAATACAGCCACAGCAAGACATGAGCCGGTTCTATCTGACAGCCATAAATGAGCCGGTTCTATCTGACCCTGTCAATACAGCCACAGCAAGACATGAGCCGGTTCTATCTGACAGCCATAAATGAGACGGTTCTATCTGACAGCCATAAATGAGACGGTTCTATCTGACCCTGTCAATACAGCCACAGCCATACATGAGCCGGTTCTATCTGAGTCCTGCCAGCAGGTCAAGTCCCTATTTGTGCCTCCTGCAGCAGGCCAATGAGACCAGAAATAACAGGGTTGTAATGGGTTCTAATCCCATCTGAGCATACGCATTAGAGGCCAGCCTGGTGGCCTCTAAAGTGTTTAGCACAACCTCACAGGTTCCAGAACAATAGCCTATAGGCCACTGTGTCTGAGCTGAAGAGTATTTGCATTTGTACACACAAACACACACACACACACAAGGTCTAGAGGCATGTTCGAACACTCTTCATGGAGCCAGTGCTTGCTTATTGGCTGACTGGCTTGCTGGCTGGGTGGCTGCACTGTGCTGGCTGTCAGGCTAGTTTCCTGGTGAAGTACTGAGGGGATTAATGTCTGGGCTGCCAAACACCATGACACAGAGTGAAGGTGGGAGGTATAGGGAACAGGGATGGTGAGAGGGCTGTAGGAGAGTGAGTATGGCCCAGTGGACATATCAAGGGCTCCAGACTGCGACCAAATGGTCGCATTTTGCGACCAGTTTTTTGAAAATCAAAAATCAAATTTGATATCAGCGAGTCCTCAGCATTAGTATCGTAGCTAGTCTTAATCTGCAAAACAAGTGGGTTCCCCTTCGTTCTTTTGGTGAGCAGTTTCACAAGCCCTTCTTACCCGGCGTCATGGAGCTGAGCAGCTAAATACTTATTAGCACTAGCGTTGCTACTGTATCCCTGCCTGTGTTTGCGCTGTTGCGCTGTTATACTCAGCAAGTATCGTGTCGTGGTGTCGGAGGACTGATCGAAAAGTGTGTCATACATTTAGCTAAGACTTGCAGTATGTAATGTCACATTAAATAATGCATTTAAACTCAAACTTATGTGGTGCGTCGCTGTATATCAGTTGTAAAAATGTCTGTAAAAATCTGCAACCGATGCAAGCACACCCCACAATTTACCCATATATTGTACCAGGGGCGATTCTAGGATCAGACCTTTAGGGGGGCCTCAGCCCCCAATGAGAATGTGACATGAATACAGTGCCTTGCAAAAGTGCTAAACCCCTTTGCTAATATAAATCCCTAATTTCACTGGATAACAATTCATACATTTATGTATTATTATGCAAAATATTGAATGAATGAAAAAAATAAGGATGTCCCTTTCTTCATGAACTACCAGCATCAAATGATAAAACAATATATATATATTTTTTTATTATTATTATTTTTAGGGGTACTGAGATGAAATTTAGGGGTGCTTGGCGACCCCTAAAAAGGGTCTAAAATTGCAACTGAATTGTACCCTCTCTAGTGACATTAATAATTGCATTGCAGGTTAATATAAGGTGTGCCCCAAAATTTTCAGCTTGTGCTCCTAAAATTTTCAGTCAGGGGCTACTGTGCTCCTAGTAAAAAAAGTTAGTCTGGAGCCCTGATATCGCCAACGTGCTGGTATAGAATCTCTCTCTGAAACTCAAACTCATCCTCTGGTGTGTGCTTGAGAAACCTGCGGTGGATCCTGCTCTTTGTGGGAGTCAGATAGCTGAGTGGTTAGGGAATCGGGCTGTTCCTCAGAAGGTTTCTGGTTCAATTCCTAGCCATGCAAAATTATGTTGTGTCCTTGGGCAAGGCACTTCACCCTACTTGCCTCGGGGGGAATGTCCCTGTACTTACTGTAAGTCGCTCTGCATAACAGCGTCTGCTAAATGTAAATGTCAGACTGCTAACATCACAGTCCTCCTGGCTCACACAGCCCAACCACCCTTACAGTACAAGAGCTGCTGGGCCAACGTCTGACTTCATCAAACTATTTATACTGGCATTCCAAGTCTCTCCTCGCCTTAAAGAATGAGACCCTGGCGAAGGGGGTGAATTCCAACCCCATGACCACTGACACACAGACTTAAAATAGATTCAGGAGGATATTTTCTCTCAGCGGATCTTGATTATTTTATAAAAAGCCCTGTGTAGTATGAGGTTGAAAGCATGCACCGCCCCCCCCCCCCCTCCCCAAACACACATTGTAGACTGGGGAGCTGATTGACAGATTCTATGGAACATGCCCACCATGGTCAATATCTGAAATGACACACAACGAGTGTGTGTGTGTATGAGTCAGCTTTCGAAAGAAAAGGATAGCGTCTCTAGGCAACCCTCACTTTAAGAACTCCCACATACTATGTTGCCTCTGTCTGTATTTCAGTAATAAGCTACCGTTATAGTATAGCTGTATTATGCACAAGAAACTCCTCTAACACTACTACTGCTGTCATTACATTCTTCATTATCATCATTACACTATTGCTCATCATTACATTCTACATAATCATCATTACACTCCCAATACATTCTTCTTCTTACTCATTATGACATTCTTCATCATCCACATTCATTCTTCCTCATCCTCCTTTCACTTTGACCTTTTATCATTATGATACAACTCTTCCTCCTCCTCACCCACAACAGCAGCTGTATGATTATGGCCACAGTCACCACTGCGAGCGCGTCATTTCCTGTGGTAGGGCTAACCGACTTGCAGGCGTGTCACTTCCTGTGGTAAGTCTGCCTGCCTGACCTGACTTCCAACATGAACAGTCCCTCCCATCCAGTATGATTCCCAGACAGCCCAACTCCTGTCTGTATGACTCAACAAAAGCAAATCACAGATCCCATACTGGAGAATGACAGTCTGTTTGTCAGTAGGCTCTGCTTTCAGCATGAAAGGAATAAATGAACCAATCAATGAATGAGCGTCACCTGTACACAGTAGCCCTCCAACATCACCACAACAACAAACATCCCACCACAATCAAATGCAACCCCCAAACTCTCAAATTAAACCATCTCCCTGATACACACACAAACACACACGTACACAAACTAACAACAAACTCAGTAAAAGTTCCTTACATCACTCTTTCTGAACTTGGCTTTGAGGCTCTTCATGGTTGGCCTGGTCCATGCAGTCTCCCAGAGGTCGAGGAGAGCCTGGGGAACAGACCAGAAGAGACAGCACTACATTAGTAAACCTTGAATGGAGACTTACCCAGACCACAATAGAGCAAGCTGGTGATGGCCAAGATACGGGGACCTGGGTTATTAGTCGAGAGCATAATTATTCATATGTATAGGTTAGGTCGGGCTGGATAGATATGTTTGTTGTACTTCATATCATTTTATTTCCATTGCGCTACAAAAATGCTCGTAAAAGAAACCTGCTAAGGCCAACACAATCGAAAAGCAGTTCTTGGATTGCTACTTCTCCGTGACGGGACTGTTACCGCCGAGAAGAGTAGCCTACTCCTGCACACTTTTACTAACGCTGACATTGTCATTAATAAAGAAACATGAACTCTGCTCGGAACTACAGACGAGTTGTTAGAAAATTCCAGCCATGGACGCCAAAAAAAGACATCAGTTAACTGTGGGTGAGTGTGTGCTACGTGATTACTGCCGTTTAACAATGCACGGTTGTCGCAGCGGTCGGCTGCTTTCAAATCACTCCGTTCTTGTCATTGCTGGGATCCTGGGAGTAAAATAACTGGAATATTGATACAGCTCACTGTAACAATAACGCCTATCAACCAAAATCGCCGACATGAAGTTTGTGAATACAAAGGCATTGTACACTTACCCCTTACAAAGTTGGACTCAAAGAGAAATATGCTGAGCTTGATTGATACCAAACCTTGTTGGCGGAATTAACCGCCGTTACTGAAAGCTTAAGTGCAAGTACCAATGAATAGAAACGGAGTAATTGCGGATAAACTCCAGTATCTCGATGTATGTTAGTGGCCTGGCCCGGCCTGAATACATTAAAAGTTGGGCTATTCAAGTGCCTGTCGCTCGCTCGGGAACTCGGGAGCTCGCTCCCGGATTGTTTCCCTTGTTGAAAGAATGACGTCATTCCTCCACTGCTCCCGTGATCGCTCTCTCTCCGTTCATGTTGTGTGTTCTCTGAAGGGACATTTCGCTCAAATCACATAATTAATTGATGTTACATGAATACATCGAAGCTTGGCTGTATCTCAGACATCCCAAGTCTCCCGGAAGGTCCGGGAGTCTCCCGCATTTCAATAGCGTCTCCCTGACGCCCGCAAATGCTATACAATCTCACAAAAATCGGGGATTTTGTATTTCGAGCGAGCGAGAGACTGTCCAATTGTCATTTCTGGTAGAGATAGGTGCATATTGCGCGTCCTGATTGCATGGGGGGGGGGGGGGGGGGGCACCTCCCGGAAGTGATTCTCTGCAGGTTGGGATGTCTGGTATCTGGTTCCCATATGCGCCCCAGTGAAGTTTCAGGCCTGTGACGACTTTCGCGTTATGTCTGAGTATGACACAATACAGCACGATCAAAGTAATTGCCAAACATATCCAGATCCTAACACGTGGTACAGTTCTCCATCTCACTAAGGAACATTTATGAGAAGTACGTTTATTATCATTTAATGAGGCAGTATGTGTCTGCAGCTGTGTTGTTACTTCATGACACCTTTTGGCAAAGTCACCCTCTCTGCAAGCTCGGACCTGTGTGTTGCTGTGGAGCTGGGGTGGTGGCTAAGGCTGTGGCTGGGGCTGGAGGTTGTGACTAAGGCTGTGGCTGGGGCTGGAGGTTGTGACTAAGGCTGGGGCTGGGGTGGTGGCTAAGGCTGGGGCTGGGGCTGGAGGTTGTGACTAAGGCTGGGGCTGGGGTGGTGGCTAAGGCTGGGGCTGAGAGTTAGATGCCAAATGCTGTAGCTGAGGTTAAGACTAAAGCTGGAGGCTGAGGCTGGAACACATAGCTGTGAAATTGGAAACATTGGCTGTGTGAAATTCAGATGAATCATGGTGGTAACAGCCTGGTCATACAGAGTCCTCTGACATGTCTGTCTGTCAGAGGAGACTCCAGAACACCTCTAATAACAGGGTATTTTCACCAGAACACACACTGTGAAGAGGGTGTATACTGATGGACGGTAAGCCTTGCATTAGCAGCATACCGGTAACACCTCAGGTGAAATGTTCAATTCAAGATGTTCAAACAACTCATTTAGGACGAGATGTTTCTCAACATCAGCATGGATGGATGTATCTCTATATGTATGGAAATATCCCACATATGTACTCTTGGTGTTTGATAAGGGCTCTTTGATGGACGATTACTGCATAAACAGGAGGCTAGCATAGTCTTATGCTAGTAGGTAGCCTCATGGTCCAGGGTGAAAGAGGCTTGTGTGCCATTATGCAACCTCGTGGTCCAGGGTGGAGTAGGCGAGTATGCTTGTATGTAACCTTGTGGTCCAGGGTGGAGTAGGCAAGTATGCTTGTATGCAACCTTGTGGTCCAGGGTGAAGTAGGCGAGTATGCTTGTATGCAACCTTGTGGTCCAGGGTGGAGTGGGCGAGTATGCTTGTATGCAACCTTGTGGTCCAGGGTGAAGTAGGCGAGTATGCTTGTATGCAACCTTGTGGTCCAGGGTGAAGTAGGCGAGTATGCTTGTATGCAACCTTGTGGTCCAGGGTGAAGTAGGCGAGTATGCTTGTATGCAACCTTGTGGTCCAGGGTGAAGTAGGCGAGTATGCTTGTATGCAACCTTGTGGTCCAGGGTGAAGTAGGCGAGTATGCTTGTATGCAACCTTGTGGTCCAGGGTGAAGTAGGCGAGTATGCTTGTATGCAACCTTGTGGTCCAGGGTGGAGTGGGCGAGTATGCTTGTATGCAACCTTGTGGTCCAGGGTGGAGTAGGCAAGTATGCTTGTATGCAACCTTGTGGTCCAGGGTGGAGTGGGCGAGTATGCTTGTATGCAACCTTGTGGTCCAGGGTGGAGTAGGCGAGTATGCTTGTATGCAACCTTGTGGTCCAGGGTGGAGTAGGCGAGTATGCTTGTATGCAACCTTGTGGTCCAGGGTGGAGTAGGCGAGTATGCTTGTATGCAACCTCGTGGTCCAGGGTGGAGTAGGCGAGTATGCTTGTATGCAACCTTGTGGTCCAGGGTGGAGTAGGCGAGTATGCTTGTATGCAACCTTGTGGTCCAGGGTGGAGTAGGCGAGTATGCTTGTATGCAACCTCGTGGTCCAGGGTGGAGTAGGCGAGTATGCTTGTATGCAACCTTGTGGTCCAGGGTGGAGTGGGCGAGTATGCTTGTATGCAACCTTGTGGTCCAGGGTGGAGTGGGCGAGTATGCTTGTATGCAACCTTGTGGTCCAGGGTGGAGTGGGCGAGTATGCTTGTATGCAACCTTGTGGTCCAGGGTGGAGTGGGCGAGTATGCTTGTATGCAACCTTGTGGTCCAGGGTGAAGTAGGCAAGTATGCTTGTATGCAACCTTGTGGTCCAGGGTGGAGTAGGCGAGTATGCTTGTATGTAACTTTGTGGTCCAGGGTGGAGTAGGCGAGTATGCTTGTATGCAACCTTGTGGTCCAGGGTGGAGTAGGCGAGTATGCTTGTATGCAACCTTGTGGTCCAGGGTGGAGTAGGCGAGTATGCTTGTATGTAACCTCGTGGTCCAGGGTGGAGTGGGCGAGTATGCTTGTATGCAACCTTGTGGTCCAGGGTGGAGTGGGCGAGTATGCTTGTATGCAACCTTGTGGTCCAGGGTGGAGTGGGCGAGTATGCTTGTATGCAACCTTGTGGTCCAGGGTGGAGTGGGCGAGTATGCTTGTATGCAACCTTGTGGTCCAGGGTGAAGTAGGCGAGTATGCTTGTATGCAACCTTGTGGTCCAGGGTGGAGTGGGCGAGTATGCTTGTATGCAACCTTGTGGTCCAGGGTGGAGTGGGCGAGTATGTTTGTATGCAACCTTGTGGTCCAGGGTGGAGTGGGCGAGTATGCTTGTATGCAACCTTGTGGTCCAGGGTGGAGTGGGCGAGTATGCTTGTATGCAACCTTGTGGTCCAGGGTGGAGTAGGCGAGTATGCTTGTATGCATACTCAGGTTTCATGATGGGGCAGGCTAGTGTGCTAGGATGCAACCTCCTAGTGCAGGGTGGATGCCCCAGGAGAGAGCTGTGAATCGGATACAAGCTGCAGTGGGCAGGGTGTCCCAGGCTGCCTCCATGAATCGTCTCTTTCATGATGTAAGAGGAAGGCAACACTGCTGGTTGTGTTCTTAACACAGACATTCTTCTCCCCTAGGCAGAACAACCCTGGATGACTGAGAGGAGCAGCAGGTGTCTGGGATCATAGTTCTATCTCACTGTGCAACTGTTCACAGATAGCTCTAATCATCTATTCTCCACGGTAGACCATCAGCGAATGGAGCACTGCTGCAGGATGTCATTCAGAGTGAGTGAGTCTTTGTGGACCAGTAGAGGGCGCCAGTTGTTCTCATACAGTACATTGTCCCAGTGTGTGTTTGTGGGGGAAGATTTTTGATTCCGTAGAGACTAAGTGCTACTTCTGTGACATGTATAGCCCGTGCAGAGCTGTTAGTGGGGGTGTTGAAGATTGAGGCATCCCTCAGGGCTGAGTGTTGTGATGAGGGGCTGTCTGCTGAACAATCAGCCATTGCCTAGCTCAAGTCTTATTGGTTTAGATGTCAGAACATGGCTTCTGCACTCTGGCTGATTGAAGCCTCCTCTGCCAAGACATACATACACACACACACACACACAAACACACACACACACACAACAAGACTCACATGGATCTCCAGTCATTGTAAAAGCCTCTCTGCCGAGGCTGCAGTCAGCTGACATTTCAAGGTTTCAGCTTTCATCGTGAATTCTTTGACTGTTACCTCAAGTCTGTGTGTAATTTGCATTCTCCATGGTTGTGGATCTCACCCGAGGAGGGAAATGTACATCAATAAAAGTGGAAACTGCATGTTGCTTCAGATCAAAAATCAGCATCTGTGGTTTGTGTGTATGTGTGCAAGTGTGTGCGCTTGTGTGTGTGTGTGTGTGTGTGTGTGTGTGTGTGTGTGTGTGTGTGTGTGTGTGTGTGTGTGTGTGTGTGTGTGTGTGTAGGTGTGTGTGTGTAGGTGTGTGTGTATGTCTGTGTAGTTTCACAATCACAAGATCTGGTATGTATGTGATGTGAAACTAGCTGTAGAAGATATGATATCAGTCTCTCCATAGTCGGGTGTTTTGATTGAAGATTAGCTTCATGTTCTCTGAGTGTGTAACGTGTGTATGTGTTTGCACTTGAAAGTATTATTTGAGGTCTGTTTGATTTGAACTCACAATTGACACTTCGGAAATCGATACACTGTTGCACTGTAAAAACTGTATTGACCCTTTATTTGTAAATAGTAATGTACACTGATGTTGACTGTAAGTCAATGGTATACAGGACATTTAAATCAAGTGCGCCCAGGATGGTTTACAGGCCATTCCAGAGAGTGGAGTTGGTTTCTCTCTTGATGATGTTGTTGGCCCAGGCCAGGTGCCGCTGAGAGAGGCGGGTGTAAACCCCTGGCTTCTTAGGGTTCCCACAGCCATTTCCCCCGGAGACCACACCCACCAGGACTTTATTACACTCCAAAGGCCCACCAGAGTCCCCCTGAAGACACATACACATTCAAACGTACACACACACACACCCATACAATCAAACATCAGCAGCACATGCAACATCTAACTATAAATAAAGCCAGGAATCTGTGTGTGTTTGTGTCTGTGGTTTGATTATCGTGAGAGCGGGCATTATATGAAGGTGAAATCTAACTATAAAGGCAGGAATCTGTCTGTGTGTTAGTGTGTCTGTGTGTGTTAGTGTCTGTGTGTCTGTGTGTTAGTGTCTGTGTGTCTGTGTGTGTTAGTGTCTGTGTGTCTGTGTGTTAGTGTCTGTGTGTCTGTGTGTGTTAGTGTCTGTGTGTCTTTGTGTCTGTGTGTTAGTGTCTGTGTGTCTGTGTGTCTGTGTGTGTTAGTGTCTGTGTGTGTTAGTGTCTGTGTGTCTGTGTGAGTTAGTGTCTGTGTGTATGTGTGTGTTAGTGTCTGTGTGTCTGTGTGTCTGTCTGTGGCTCAATTATCTTGAGAACTGGCCACTGTATGAAGTTTACGTAATTACATGTGATTTGGCAGATGTAATGCACAGGACTCAAGGACAGGCAGTGTCAAGTGTAAAGATGTTTGGAAGAGCAGTTTGCAATAAATACATTGAAACATGTTCGCCACCATATTGATTGAGTCAGGTTAAATACCTTGCAGGCATCGGCTTCTATTTTCTTGTTCCCAGCACACAGCATGTCCTGGTTGATGATTGGCTTGTTGTTGTAATAGCAGGTACACAGCTCTCGGTCTTCCACCTGACAACGATCCCACACACACACGCCATGTGTACACACACCATAACACACACGTCCTCCACTTGACAGACACATCAACTTCCGGTCATTCATTTTTCTCTGAAGTGTATTTTGACATTCACCAGGCATACTCTTTATTGATGCCGACTGTTGAAATGACAAAATAATAATGATAATATGTCAACAGTTCTGATTTGAAAAGACATATAGAGGCCATACCTTCACCTCGGCCCATCTCAGATGATTTGATATCTCAGAGCCCTGGGCGCTCATCGTGCCCCAGCCGTACACCTGGCACCTGGTGCCCGTGGCCACGTCTTTCCCAGACCGAGAGAGCTGTTTCACCTCAATGCGCTTCTTCTTTGGTTTCACCTTGGTGTGCAGCTGTGGTGGGGACAGACAGGGTTGGAGTCAGAGTGAAATGAACGGAGAGAGGCTCAGCAGGAAGAGAGCACCTGCTATCCCGGGGGGTCGGCCGAGCTCAGAGAAGATCCCGCTCACCAAATAACCTCATTCCTTCATTACTTCGAGTACAACTACAAATACACTTGGCTCGATCGCACGGAATGGATTCTTCTACCTTGATCAGCATGATGTCATCCGCGAAGGTTGTTCTGCTAAAGGTGTTTGGTCTGAAGCTCCTGGCCATGCCCACACGAGTTGTCCCCTCCAGCTGGTCCAGAGCGTGGGCTCCCAGGACCACCGTCACAACCTGCCTGGAGTCCTCTCCCCTGCAGCAACATTTACAATATATCACAATGGAGATTAGAACACAGATACTATATTGTGAGTCCATGGAAGAACCTCAGTGTACCTCCAGGTAGCTTCATGTACTTCTGTACACCGTACATCTGCCGTCCACTTCATTGGACATGTTACTGTCTCATAAGTCTAAAGTAGTTCTAACGTAACAATGGTAACTATTTAAAGGTTGTCAGGATCGTGAGCCAAGGAACCCACCCTGGGCAGTGCGCCGCTGTGAGAACCCACTGTTCCTTCACCAGGATTCCTCCACAAGCGTGAAACCCGTTGACCTGCACAGACGCCATCCAGGGTATGTAAGGAGGCTTGACTTCCTGGCCTCCTACAATGGACACCGCCAAGCATTCTGGGACATGAGGGACAAGAGGAAAGGACATCTGGAAACAGAAGCATCCACTGTACCACAAGACCAAAAAGGAGGCTGAGGTCTGGGGTTCTGTCACATCCAACCACCTCTACTGGGGATGGTGTGTGTGAGAAGAGAGCCAGACTAGCCTGCTATGTGAGAACCAAACTGTAGATAGGGGAGCCCCACAATAAGATAGTATAAAATAAGGCAACCTTCCAACTGTACCTGCTGGTGTGACAGTAGAGGCTGATAGGACCAGTGTAAACCCCAGGAGCCCCAGAGACAGCATCTCTTCACCTGAATACCTCCTCCACCGAGCGTCATATGATCCAGCAGCCCTTGAGGAACCAGATTACAACAAGCTTGCATAGAAACCAGCCTGGATGGCGGGTGGGGTAGGAGGGGCATTGAGGAAGTGTGCATCTGTGTGGGGTCGTTTGAAATCTGGCTCATTCTGGTTTGGAGATGAATCACACATGCTGTGTGCATGGTTTTAACACCTTTGCAAACTGGTGTTTTTCTCTTTCTGTAAACCCCGGTGTCAGGAAGACCTCATGTCTCCTTGAGACTGAGAGAGCAGTATGAAATGACAAGTGATTACAGTTTTCCCAGGAGGTCTGTGTTGTGATTAGAGTTTGTCTTATAAATTGCAAACATATTTTGACAAACAAAATATGTACACATACAATACAACAACCTATTTTGTATGTCTACATACAAAATATTTGTCTACATTCTTTATATTGAAACATATGTAGACATACTGTACATACAGTATGAATATATAGAAAAATATATAGAAGCCTTTTGTTTATGGGTATTCATGTTGTTGAGAAACTTTCTGCTTCATTGTAGTCATTTGGAGTCTGAAGCTGTTTGAAGGCAGTACATACATTTTTGTTTTTGAAAATTTCTGTTCCAATTTGGGACTGTAAACTGTTTAATAAAAGCTCATTCTGATTGAAAACAGGATCAAGCAATTTTGAAAGAAATTAAATACAAATGAAATCAAGACTGACATAAAATGTCAGAAAATACACTGGAACGAGGATCAAACACATGGGAACCAATTGTTTTCAAAGTGCATGAGATGGAGGTTTGTGGATGATGCATAATGCTTTTATCCCTCTGTATGAGGTCTGCTCGCAGTGGGAGAGTCTGTAACTGGTGCATGAATAATGTGGGGCTGTGTTTGTTGTGTGACCACACGCAGAGGAAAAAAGAATAAAGTTGAGAGCAGAAGCAGAGAGCAGAAGAGAAGAAAGCAATCGAAAGAAAAGAGAGAAGACTCAGTTAGACAGTAGAGACGCTCTCCCCCAGCACCACCGTTCTGCTTCCTGCACCCTGCTGTGAAGAACTCACACCTGCTTGTGTGTCAATTACAGTTTTGAGGACAATGTCAGCTTTCACTGTGGTGTCCGTATATGAGAATAGTTCAACTTCAACCAGCAATTTTTACTGTAAATGTTTGCCTTCCACCATACAGCCCTTTTCACAATCCAATTGAAGAGTTTTTCTCTGCGTGGCGGTGGAAGGTCTATGACCAAAACTCATATACCAGGGTAAATCTCCTACAGGGAATGGAATTGTCCTGTGGTGACATAGGTGTGGAGTGTTTTCAAGGCTGGCTCCAGCACACCAGAGGGTTTTAACCCTGTTTTATTTATTCTTTGTTGACAGTACTACAGTAAGTTGTGATGGTTACTGTAGTATTTTCTTTATTGCTAAATGCATTTACTGGGTATACATAAACACATTAGTCTTTACATGTAACTACATGCCCTGGATGCTGTGTTCTCCATTTTGTTGTGTTGTTTATAATGATTGCTCCATAGTGTTTACGGTTTTTCACAATTGCTACAGTATATATTGATTTGCTGTGTTTATGATCTGAAAGCAATGTTGGATTTTGAGCACAGGTTATGTAAATGGTTTAGGGGCGAATGTTTGATTTTGCCAGAAGAGTCAGAGGTTTCGTAAATGTAATTTGGAAGATTTAGTTTTCTGTTTACAGTTTTGAGAAAATGGGTGACAGTTTCAAGAAATGTGTTTTAGCAATTGTGAAAAACTGCAAACATTGTCTAAGGTTATGCTTTTGGCTGTCAAGCTCCACCCTCTTTCACCAGCAGTTCTATGGCCCTCCTTCTTCTCATCTGTTCTGTAACAACTGACCCTCCCTCCTCTTCTTAGCTGTTCTCTCTTTTTCCTCCACCCTCATACTATCACACCACTGTTGTAACTCAGCACTCCTGTGTCACTGTTGTTACAACCATAGATATTACAGCTGTGTTAGAAACACACTTAGATCACCTTAACAAAATGGATGACAGACACCCCACTTACAGGCTTTATTATGACAGATTCATGGTGACTTTGACTACTGTTCCAACAGTCTGCCATCTAGTTTATGCAGCTGTCTGCCCGAGTTTTACATCTTCAAACAGCTCCTGAATTTAATTAGTCATCAGAACTAACCAAACACACAGCTGCTGGGTTGGCTAATGCTGCCTCTTAGAAAGTTTAATAGGCTGAATTTGCATGAAACTAAGAGTCACATATATCACAAGAACCAGCCTGGATAAGAGAAGAGACAGTAGAACTCCAGGTCAGGCTGCAGGCAGATGCTCAGGTTCAAGTTAGGGTCATGTCTAGGCATAAGCTGGTGCGCTCCACACTTAGTGTGGGGTCTGGACCAACAGGACCTTTAGCGTCGTCCTAGATGTTGTTGTGGAGTTCAGATCTGGAGCATGACAAGTTGGACCTGGGATGATAAATTATTGATCTATTAGGGATGTGTAACCAATTGAAGAGTTTTTCTCTGTATGGCGGTGGAAGGTCTATGACCGAAACTCATATACCAGGGTAAATCTCCTACAGGCAATAGAATTGGCCTGTGGTGACATAGGTGTGGAGTGTTTTCAAGGCTGGATCCAGCACACCAGAGGGTTTTAACCCAGTTTTTTCTTTGCTCTTTGTTGACAGTACTAAGTTGTGATTGTTCAGGCAGGAGGACTCAGTAGTGTATTTGCTTGATACTTTATTGCACACGATACAATACAGTATTGTAATACTTGAATTTGGCATTATGGTTCTGCTTGCATCGGCTCCCTGCCGCACCCAGCGGAGACACCGTCTCGACATCCGAGCAGAGAGCAGCGACGCATTCCCCCTACGAAAGGAAACACAGAACCAAGGGTGGAGGCAGCAGGATGACTGACGTCTGTGTCGCACATTTCATATGCCGGGATACCCTGCTATAAACCCCGCCCTGTTAGGAAGGTGTGCCCCGACTGCGTGATATGATGAGTTGCTAGTGACGCGCTATGTCTCACGTCTCCTGCATGAACCAGCTCCGCTTGATTACTGTAATATTTTCTAATCAAATGTACAGTATTTGTATGGACCTTTTTACAAGCAATGTCACAGATGGCTTCACATACGTCCATAGAACTGCCACTCAGCCAACCTCAACCATCAAGGAAGACAAGGAAAAACTCCCAGAAAAACTCACTAGAGGAGAAAAAATGGGAGAAACCCTGGGAGGAGCAATTCAGTGAGGGCTCCCCTCCTCCAGAGACGGTTGGCAAAAGAGAGGTGCAGAACACAGGCTAAACATAGTAATACATCAGGAAAGTATCAATGTGTGTGGAAACAACAAAATCCAGTGTTTCAAAATTCAAAATCCATTTTCTTTATTGCTAAATGCATTTACGCATTTACTGTGTATACATAAACACATTTGTCTTTACATGTAACTACATGCCCTGGATGTTGTGTTCTCCATTTTGTTGTGTTGTGTCTAATGATTGCTCCATAATGTTTATATATTGATTTGCTGTATTTATGATCTGAAAGCATTGTTTGATTTTGAGCACAGGTTACGTAAGGGGCAAGTGTTTGATTTTGCCAGAAAAGTCAGAAGTTTTGGAAATTGAGTTTGAAAATTTGGTTTTGTGTTTAGAGTTTTGAGAAAATGGGTGACTGTTTCAAGAAATGGGTTTTAACAATTGTGAAAAACTGTAACTCCACTGGAACCGGTTCTGATGCAAATCAAATGCACTTTTGCTCTAGTGGGGTATCAGTTTTACATACTGTAGGCTACCCTTCCAGCCAGGTTCCTGAACCCAGTCATATACAGTGCTGACCTTGGACTGGACCAGGCTTCCATCATATTTGGTAACAGGTCACAGTAAACGATACGATACGATACGATGAACTTTATTGTCCCGCTCAGGGAAATTTGTCTTGGTCTCTGTGGTGCGTCATAAATGCCTTGACAGTCACAATAACAACAAACAATACATCCTCAGCCAAACATTATCAACAGTTACATAACAGGCTTTGGCACTTATTTTGGTTGTTCACAATGTGTGCTTCATGTTTTGGCTACTCGCAATGTTTTGTGGCTATCTCGTTGTTATGATCAGTGACCTATGCACTTTGTAAAGCTCTCTCTTGGAAGTCGCTTTGGATAAAAGCGTCTGCTAAATGAATACATGTAAATGTAAAAAGTATTGCACAT
The DNA here is from genome assembly GCF_963692335.1 of Osmerus eperlanus. NCBI lineage: Eukaryota > Metazoa > Chordata > Actinopteri > Osmeriformes > Osmeridae > Osmerus > Osmerus eperlanus. The sequence continues at coordinate 6,892,633 of NC_085031.1, forward strand.
ATCCCATAACATAACACATACATACACCTCATAATAATACATGCTAAAAGATCACCGTAATAAAGGCACTATAAAAATTATTACATAGATTTCATCCTCAAGCAGCATTGAGAAATGTGTCTACTCTTCCAGCCATCAGAAACAAAGTGAGTCTGCAACTGCCACTGACCCTCCAGGTCAACTTTAAAAGTGTAAGATTGTCATAGCAGCAGGGTGAGTAATCTCACAGGTATTACTATCCAGATAAGTGGTCCAGTCTGTCCTGTCAAGCGCTCCACACCTTCACTTGAACAGACACATGTCAGTGGGTTGCCAGGTAACCATAAAGGAACTTCCCTTCCTCTCATACTTCCTCGCCTCCCATTGTCTTCTCTCTTCTCTTGCCTCATCTCTTCCTCACAGCTCTTCTGATCTCCTCTCATCTGATTCGTTGACAGTAGTTACATTACAGTAACATGTGTGTGAGTGCCCTCTGGAGGCCACCCACCCAAACTACCACCATGTGTTTGTGCATGTGTGTGTGTGTGTGGGGGGGGGGGGGGGGTTGGTGTGTGTGTGTATGACACTTAGACACTGGGAAACATTATCCTCCAATCCCTTCTCTCCAACCTGCCATGGTGAAACCTGATAGTGGTTTTAAAGATCTGTATCAGAGCCAGGAGTTGTGGGTGTAGGTGTGTGTGTGTGTGTGTGTGTGTGTGTGTGTGTGTGTGTGTGTGTGTGTGTGAGAGAGAGAGAGAGACAGAGAGAGAGAGACAGAGAGAGAGAGTGAGAGAGAGAGAGAGAGAGAGAGAGAGAGAGAGAGAGAGAGAGAGAGAGAGAGAGAGAGAGAGAGAGAGAGAGAGAGAGAGAGCGAGCGAGAGAGCGAGAGAGAGAAATAGCGAGAGAGAGAGAGAGAGAGAAAGAGAGAGAGAGAGAGAAAGAAAGAAAGAAAGAAAGAAAGAAAAAAAGAAAGAAAGAAAGAAAGAAAGAGAGAGAGAGAGAGAGAGAGAGAGAGAGAGAGAGAGAGAGAGAGAGAGAGAGAGAGAGAGAGAGAGAGAGCTAGGGAATATAGATTTGGACCAGGGCTATAACTGATATTGTCTGGAGGTCATCCCCTATCCTGGAGGATTTCCCATGTCTAGAATATTATTTGTTTGCAAGACAGTGCTGAACACAGAATGTACAAGAAAGCCAAAAAATTAAAAAATTAAGTGGCGGTAAAGAATCCTGTTTTATCAGGTTTTCCAGGACTCAGGTAATTACGCTGAAAAGCAGATGGTGATGTTATGGAACTGTGCGTGTGTGTGTTAATGCATTTGAATAATTTGTGAGTGTGTGTGTGTGTGTGTCTGTGTGTGTGTATGTGTGTGTGTGTGTGTGTGTGAGAGAGAGAGAGAGAGAGAGAGAGAGAGAGAGAGAGAGAGAGAGAGAGAGAGAGAGAGAGAGAGAGGGAGAGAGAGAGAGAGACCGATGGAAGTGAAATCACCACGTGAACCGTTTGATCTTGGAAATAAAAAGTTGTCGCCCCAACCAGGAGCAACGGTGGCAGCAGGTGGACCAAATACTTAGCGGTCGCTGGACCCGTCAGTAGGGTGTCTCTCTGAATAATTAAATCAGCACCGCGGAAAGCAACAGCTGAAGCGCGCTCTGCGTCGATGCTCAACCGTCCAATCCCAGAGAACGCAGTAGAATAAGGACCTCTCGAGACTGCTTCTGTCAACTCACATCATCTTGCAGACGGGCGGTCGATTGGTCGAGGCGATGTGGCATTACGCACAAAACTTTCATTCATGAAACAAATACATTGTTCGGGGTCTTGCTTGGACGGCTTGCAAAACTTGTCTTAAACATACTGAAAAACGACAGTTCTCTTCGTGGTTGGATAATTATGTTTGCTACCGTTGGAAAAACCGGCTAATTTAAAGATGGATTTCCTGAGTGGTAGTGGAGCGGGTCTCGGTGCTGGTCTAAGGTCGGAAACACCCGGGGAGGTCTCTAACGCGGACGAGGGCTCCGCTATCCTCTTTCCTGGTTATAGTTTTAATTTCGCTGTCACGTTTAATGAATCTAACCAGTCCTCCAGCGGCGTTTTACTCACGGGGAATTTGGGAGACTTTGTGGGAGATGGGTCCGCTGTCTTGAGAATCCTCATATCGATCATTTACTCGGTGGTCTGCGCACTGGGACTGATTGGGAACCTTCTGGTGCTGTACCTCATGAAGTCTAAACAGGTGTGGAAGAAGTCTTCCATCAACCTGTTCGTGACCAGTCTGGCAGTCACGGACTTCCAGTTCGTCCTGACACTGCCCTTTTGGGCGGTGGAGAATGCCTTGGACTTCACTTGGCTTTTTGGCAACGCAATGTGTAAGATTGTGTCATATGTTACTGCCATGAACATGTACGCCAGTGTTTTTTTTCTGACCGCGATGAGCGTGGCGCGGTACTGGTCACTCGCCTCCGCGCTCAAGAGCAAGAGGCGGCGGCCCCGTTGCTGCACTGCGCGCTCCATGACCATTTTCATCTGGTTCGCAGCGGTGTCCGCCGCTCTGCCGAACGTCGTTTTCTCCACAACTTCAGTCGTGTCCAACGAGGAACTGTGTCTTGTCAAATTCCCGGATAGTGCCGGAGACGCGCAGTTCTGGCTGGGGCTCTATCACGCACAGAAGGTCCTGATCGGGTTCGTAATCCCGCTAGGCATCATATCCGTGTGCTACCTGTTGTTGCTGCGCTTTATTACGTCCAACAATGTCAACACATCCAGCGCCCGGAGACGCTCCAAGGTAACCAAGTCTGTGACCATCGTGGTCCTCTCTTTCTTCCTGTGTTGGCTCCCTAACCAGGCGCTCACGCTGTGGGGCATCCTCGTTAAACTGAACGTGGTCCATTTCAGCTACGAATACTACACCATGCAGGCGTACATTTTCCCGGTGACCGTGTGCCTCGCGCACTCCAACAGCTGCTTAAACCCGATCCTGTACTGCCTGATGCGGCGGGAATTCAGGAAGGCACTGAAAAAACTGTTCTGGCAGATAACGTCGCCCTCGGTGACCAACATGAGACCGTTCACGGCGTCAACTAAGCCGGAGCAGGACGAGCAGGGACACGCGCTGGTGGTACCGATTTGCCAGAGCTCAGCAGAACCGGTGGTGTTCTACCCCCCAGGGGTCGTAATGTACCCCAACGGCAGGAACGATCTGCTACCAAACAGCACGTAGGTTGTTTATGCCAGGTCTGTTTGAATGAGTAGTATAAAGTATAAAAGTCTAAAACATTTTAAACCGTTTTATCCATACTTATTTTACTTTATCAATTAGATAATGAACGTCCATTTTTATTTCATCGCATAAAAAATGTAAACTACACGTTTTTAGTTTAAGATTTTATTCTTCCACAAAGTGAAAAATTTGGCTTGGGATTGAGATTTCACCTGCAGCCATGAAAGACAAGCAATCGACATATCCATATTAGGGGCAGTGGCTCAGGGGGGAGAGGGTCACCCATTAATCGCTGTTGGTGATTCGATCCCTGACTCCAAGACACTTCTGATGGGCGGCTCCTTGCATGGCAGTTCCGTCACCGGATGTGAACGAGAGGAAAAATGTGAGGTGCCGCTAAATGCAGTCCATTTACCATACAAAAAGTGTATGAAGACATACAGCAAGGACACCCTAAAGCATCTAGGCCTATATACAAACAGACAAACACACAAATAAGAGCAAAGAATTGCTCTCACTTTTATAAAAGCAAATCTCCTCCAGTGTCTTCATCCTTTAGGACATCTATTTAAAAGATGTATTGACACAGTGTGAAGGACAACTTAGACAACATTATAGTCAAAGGTGCCCAATGGAGGTTTAGCCTTGACTGTGTATAGGTATCTATAATATTGCCACATAATTTACCCAGAATTACAGTCTTGAGTGCTTTTTTTTTTACATTTAGTCATTCAATGCTTCAATTCAGGCAGCACAGCTTCAAGGTTGCAATGGTTCAATTCCCCAACAATAAAACATGCACTTTAGGGTGCTTTCTATTGCCTGTTTCAATTGTCTGCCATTGTGATGGCTGCCTTTTCAGCCTTTTCACTCGGCGGGACATGAACAGTACATAAAAGATTATTTCAGAATTCACGGGGGAGATAAAAGGCTTTGAATCATTGACAAACCAGCTCTTTGGCAGGATTACAAATCAACTCCATCATGGTGAAAACAGAACACCACAGTGGCCTCCTCCCTTACTCTTGCTCTTTCTGGTATTCACTGGTGTTTTAAATGTATTTGTTTTGAGAACCTGTACTTATGTGTATATGTATATATACTGCACACTCCTCAAAATGTTTTATAATAAAGATGTTTTAAAAAAAATATATATTATGTGTAAAAAGTATCCTTGTATCCTTTGATGTGTGCACTTTGATGTAAAGGTGTTGTTCCAATAAATGTTATCTTACAACATTCATTCTGAGGGGAGACATTCGTTCTGACAATCAATAAGACATCCTATTGATCCTGAAGTTGCCCTTTCAAATCCTACACAGAAACATAGACAGAGTATCCAGTCACTGTTAATGTGTCGTGTGAGAGGTGTTCAGCATGTGTGTCACATGTGCACTGTGTTTCGTGCACATATAAGCAGTGACATCATATGTGACAACATATTTGACAAAATAAAATGCATTCAAGCAGGTGTATGTCTGCAAGTACGTTTGTGTATGGGAGTGTTAACATGAGTTGGTGTGTGTGTGGGAGAGAGAGAGCGAGAGAACATTTAGGCCATTAAAGAAAGCCTTTTCGAGTCCTCTGTGTGTCTGTCTCTCCATCTTTCTGCCCATATGTTTGTCTGTCAGACCAAATATGTATTTGTCCCATGTTGTGGGTCACAGTACATGCCAGACATATTCTGCCACAGGATCCTGTTTGCGTGTCTAGGTTGAACTCTTCAGACGAGCACAGGGCCCGGTGTTGCTGGAGATAGACTGGTCACTATGGAGCAGGACAACAAGTCGGCATGAAGGAGCACAGAGAAACCCAGCGAGGGCAGGAAGTTGTTTATTATGAAAACCGGTTATTCCACATGTCTGATAAAAATAGCAATGAACAAGCATCCCAGCAGTGACATGGTGGAAGCAGAGATCACCACCACCACCACACTTCCTGCCATGTTGACCAGCGCGCCTAGCCCCGCCCCCACCAGGATCTGGGCCAGCTGGACCATACAGGTAAGAGCCGCACAGTCCACGCCTGTGCCCCTCCCGGGCCCCGACTCGCCAGATCCCAGCTTCCTCTGCATCTGGGGGGAGGGGCGGGGGTGGGGGGAGGGGCGGGGGTGGGGGGAGGTAGGTTATCATCCAGTTAAGGGTAGAATAAGAGAGACTAAAAGAGACAATCAACAATGTTCCCCTCCATGAAACAGCCTCTCCGGAGCTCCACTCTGCTCTAATGGAGGGGACAGCAATGGAGGGGGGCCATGAAGCCAACCTCTCTCATTACTGGGGTCCATTTTCAGCCCCGCCAATCCATTAGCCGTGACTGGCATGGACACCTCCACACCCTTATGAGATGCAGGGAGGATGATGCGGCAGATCTGACCGTGAACACAGCTGAGTCAGCAGACCGGCTCACCCCCTGCTGCATCTCATAGTAGGGAGTTCAGCTTTGCTGTGTGTGTTCAGGTGTGTGTGTGAGTGGGTGTGTGTTCAGGTTTAGGTGTAAACTAGACTGTGTGTTAGTGTGTGTAGAGGTGTATGTATGTGTTTGCAGCTGGGGCTGGTCTCATGCATACACCAGGCATACTGTCTTCTCCCCTAACTCTGAGTGGGTCCTGTGTGTACCAACCTCCTCCTCCCGGTGGTACTCTGAGATGAGGTTGAAGGGGATGGTGTACAGGGTGCTGGACATCACCCCAAACACAGTGCACAGGATCAGAGTGGCGATGATGTTGGGGAACAGACCAATCAGACTGGTGCCCAGACCGAATACAAAGTAGCCCACGAAGTAGAGACCTTTCAGACCGATGTAGGGGAGAAGCAACCTCTGGACATCTGGAGGAGAGAGGAGGGGACGGGACGGGACGGGACGGGAGGGGAGGGGAGGGGAGGGGAGGGGAGGGGAGAGGAGAGGAGAGGAGAGGAGAGGAGAAGAGAAGAGAAGAGAAGAGAAGAGAAGAGAAGAGAAGAGAGGAAAGGAAAGGAAAGGAAAGGAAAAGGGAGGGGAGGGGAGGGGAGGGGAGGGGAGGGGAGGGGAGAGGAGGGGAGGGGAGGGGAGGGGAGGGGAGAGGAGAGGAGTGGAGTAGTGTGGAGTGGAGTGGAGAGGAGAGGAGAGGAGAGGAGAGGAGAGGAGAGGAGAGGAGAGGAGAGGAGAGGAGAGGAGTGGAGAAGATGGGATGAGAGGCGAGAAATTCCCTTCGGATAACAGCAGTTTTTGTATCCTACATATCTGTTGTGCCTTTACATACACTACATATCTATACATGACAGTTTTAAACCATAGGGATGTAAACTACGCAAACTAAGGATCCAGCATCAGAACAATGCAGGTTCCCGCCTCCCGGCCACCTGGGAAATTAACTGGATTTCCTCTGGATGGTTCTGCTATCAACCTGTTGCTATAGCAGCTCTTTGTCCTTGTGTGCATGTGTGTGCATGTGTGTGCACAAACACATACACACAGACACACACACACACACACCGGGGGGGACATGCAAATCCACTGAATCCATTGTGTTCAATTACATTAAGCCCTGAAGAAAGAAACAGAGGAAACGTTTCCGTTGTGGAAGGTTCTGGATGGGACTGGGCCCCGTAGCAGTGTCACTGTGTGTCACACTGCAGTGCTGCACACTTCCCATGAGTCCTGACACATGAGCAGAGAGCAGAGGAGAGTCAGCTCGTTTGATAGAGTGAGCGTGCGGGTGTTCCAGGCCAGGCACTCACATGAGTACAGAGCAGAGGAGACAGCGTTGATGCAGAGACCCCAGCACCCCACCTCCACACCCCTCTCATACGTGGCGTAGGCTGTGGAGTTGTGGTCCGCGTAGGGGTTCCCCTTGTACACGATCTGTCAACACACACACACACACACAAAAACACATCCACACACAGAGAGGCGTGATGATTGATGCATTGTCCACTGTTTGGTAGTAAACATGTCTAAGCAAGGCTGAGACCTTCACCTTGCACACTAATAGAGGGTTAGGGCTCTCCAGGTGACAGCTGTTCAATGATAATAACACACCCAACAGTGATGTTGTAGAGATGCTAGAAACAGTGATGCTAACCAAAGCGATGCTAGTTTCAGGATGACCTTTATATGCTGTCCTGTTCCATTAAAGCACTACATCAGTGTCAATACTAGGATATTGACTCTGGAAGGTTTTCTGTGAATAAATATGCCTTAAGAATATGCATTGGTTTACTGATCGTATAAGTAGATTACATGTGTGGACCGATTCTAAGCGGATTTTCTAATCTGATGTCAACAGGCACAGACAGCGTACGTGTGTTTTGTGTGCATGTTGTGTGTTTACGTGTTGCGTACTTGTGTGGGTGTTTGTTTGCATGTGTGTGCTCCTCCAATTACAGTTTGTTGTCAATCTCTGTCCTGACTGCACACTGATTCTCATTCATGCTGGTTATAATTTATGCCCTAGGCACACTTATCACATCCTATAATCAATAATCAATTATCCTCAGGATTATCGACTCCCAGGTGACCTGATGCTGGTTGATATTTCCCTCACTTCATTGGAGGTGTGTCTACTAACTAGATGACATGGTGAGGTGTGCATCTAACACACATGTTGAAACTGGATGTCAACAGATGCAGACCTCAGTTGGTATTGAGCAGCTTGGACCCTGCGTACAAGCATTAGCTCGTGTTCAAGATCAATTGGGTGTGAAGTAAACTCCCTGGAAAAGGACACCAGGTATCTCTACTGATATGTGTGTGCGCGTGTATTCTTTCTGACAGACAGCACACAAACGCACACACAGAATCCACTCCGCCGACCCGACACGCACACACTCTTCCTCACAGACACGCACACACTCTTCCTCACAGACACGCACACACTCTTCCTCACAGACACGCACACACACTCTTCCTCACAGACACGCACGCCCGTACCTGCCCCATGAAGTCGGTGAAGAAGAGCATGTTGCAGAGGAAGGCCGTCCAGCCCAGCAGGTGACTGATGCAGAGGCAGCGGTACTGACTGGGCATGGACACCATGGCCTTGAGCAGAGACTTGAAGGTCATCCTCTTCTGGACCTAACACACACACACACACACAGGACACACAAATAGAGTAATCTACCTTCTCACACACATGGAAATATTTCAGCACCTTTCCACCTTGCCTCTGTGTGGACGAATATTTCAGTCCTGAAACCAAACATTTTGAAATCTATTTTAGACACTAAGCCTACATTAAGGTGTGAAAGCCCGAAAGCTATTCCTTCGCTTGAAGTCTGGAAATTGAATACACAGAAGGAATATCATTTGTGGACATTCAAGGGAAGTCTTAATACTGGATATGCAGGAGTATAATAGATCTCCTTGAGGAGGGTCAGAGAGCACATGTGTTTGTGTTTTTTTTTTTGTGTGGTGTGTTTGTGCTTGTACATGTTGATTTTCCATTGCACTAGACATCATTGCGAGTGTGTTGTGCCTTGAACAGACTGTAAGCCACTACCAATGACTGGGCGTATGTCGTTTCAGACGCACCACAGAACATTCCAGAGACAAGAGATTCTAGAGAAATCCAGGTAGAATGCAACAAAAAATGGATTTATTTTCTTTAACCAGATGAGACAAAATGATAAATCCATGAAGTTAAAAGAGAATCCAAAGTTTGTCTGAGTTTTTGTGTGTTCAAAAAACTGTTTTGTCATCACCTTCATACTGCCTATGCCGAAGTCTCATCCATGTGCTTCTATGCAAGTTTAGAGGAGGGGCTGCAGGTGGGCCATCTCATACGACAATGATAGTATGTCTCCAGATAATATAGGAGAAAATACCAGAACAAATGAACAAAAACAGTATTCATAGTCTGTTCATATGTTCATGTACAAAATGTCCTACATGTTGTTTTTGCACCTCAGGTGCGTTCTGAAGAGAGAGCAGTGTTGGCCTCAGTGAATCCAGTGAAGTCAGGTTGTCTCAAGCGCTCCAGTCACTCTTCTATTTTCACACAATCACCGTTTGCATTGTCACATTGGTTAAAGGGATGAGCCAAATTAGTCAATCATTTAATATTCCACCCACATGGTGGAGCTGGTTCCACCAACTTCCGGGTAAATTGCATGAGCAAGAACCCAAATTCCTTCAATTAGCCTCATAGCATTCGCACGTGACCGTAGTGTTGGGACAGTCCCCCTTACTTACTTAAGACTGGCCAAAAAACCTTTTTATTCAGAAAGGCGTTTCTTACTTTTTACATCTATTTTATTATAGTTTGTTTTTAACTATGTTTTACTATGTACTGTGGCACTCTGAGATTCAGAATGTAGAGTGCGTTATAAATTAAATAAATTATTATTATTACTTAGTTCCAAAATCTCAGTCTATGTGTCTCACTGATACAGGTCTATTGATAGAGCCTTCTAGAAATTAATCACCTCACATCTAAGGAAGGACATGAATAAAGGACATAAAGATCCATTATATCCACAGTATGAGTCAACAGTCCTCCAAAGCCATTCTCTTTTCAATTATGAGCTTTTACACCTGTGCTGAACAGAGAGATGTAAAAGGAGATCTTTCAGGCATCGCAGCTCTACCATTAGACCACTGTGAATGTTGTGTACAGTATATCAGGTAATCAGGCCCAGAAGCGTGTGTGTGTGTATGTGTGTGTGTGTGTGTGTGTGTGTGTGTGTGTGTGTGTGTGTGTATGTGTGTATTTACATGGCATTATAATCTGCAAGTGGGTCATTGCTAATGAGTCTCCCCATCATATTGTGTTCACTTCTGTAACTAAGGTGACCTCGTCCTCTCTGTGTCCTGGTCACACACATAGACTCCCTCCCTAACTGTGATTCTAACACAATGTCCACCATATCCCAGCCCCGAACCACCTCACCTCCTTAATAGGCTGCTTGACGCTGGAGGTAACAGAGTTCGCCTCCCCCAGAGCAGAGAAGGAGCGGGGCCGCAGATCACCGGGGCCCATGAGGGGTTCCTTGGCTAGGGCTCCGTAGTTGCTGTCGTGGGTCCCCAGCAGGAGCAGGGCCCTGGAGGGTTCGGAACTAGAGTCCGTCCCCAGGGGCCTCTCAGGGATGCTGAAGAGGTGCACGGTAAGGAACACGCCCCAGGTGAGGGCAGAGAAGAAGAAGATGACCTGGTACTCAGAGCCCAGGAGCTTGCCCAGCACAGAGTGGCCCCAGTCCATGGCCCCCACCAGGTAGCCAAACGCCCCCCCAAGACCTGCAGGGGGAATACCATATTACTGTCACACCTGCTCCTACAACTCTAACCCTTCCACAGGACTCCCACCGCCCACCACCCCTCCAACACTACACCCCTCCTACACCCCCAACCCTCCTACACCCCACTCCTGAGGTGCACAGAAATACACCATGTCATCATCACAACAGGATGAGGGCAGTCCCCAGTCCTATGCATTTACTACCTTCAGGCGCATGAACTTCTCTGTGTCTATTCTGAAGACTGACTACGCCTGACTGCACACGCACGCACACAAACACACATTGCACCGGAGGCCTAGTAGCAGATGTCTCAGCTGGCGGGCAGGTGAACAGATGGACAGGAATATAGATAATGACTATCCGGAAAATCTTCTCCATGCACTGCCATACAGGAGACTCAGGCGGCAGAACAAATATGAATCTATCAAACACGCTCAGCTAACTAGAACAAACGAACGAACGATGTGACGCATGTCTAATGCGGCCCATCGGTGAGCTCATGCTATATCAAAGGATGTGTGAGTGTGTGTCTCCTCTCTGTAAGGGGTGTCTGTTCATTAGCCACAGGTGTGAGACTTGGCTGCACACTAAGGACCAGGAAAGAAATCAAGGGGAGAGACATCGCTCTTACACATCCACTAAGCACACACTCTCTCCCACACCCACACACTCAGAGCTCTCTCTCGTTATCTCTCTTTGTCTGTCGCTCACTCTCCTCTCGCTCTCTCTCTCTTCTCTCTCTCTCTCTTCTCTCTCTTTCTCTCTTCTCTCTCTCTCTCTCTCTCTCTCTTCTCTCTCTCTCTCTCTCTCTCTCACCCTCTTTCTCTGTCTCTAACATCATCAAACATACTCTTCCACATTCCAGAGCTGGAGGTCATGTGGTGGTCCACATTCTCTCAGCTCGAACTCGTGACTGGCCACTGGCAGGATTAGGATCTACTGAGCACGCTCACACCAGCCTGAGTGGTGCTGGCTTGCTTCAGCCAAGAAATCCACTACTGTCTAACTGTGTGTGTACCTGTGTGAAAATATGTATGTGCATGTGTTTATGTGTTCACGTATGTGTGAAAATTGACATGCATGTCTGTGTATGTGTGTTTTAGTATATGTGTGTATATATACATCAATGTGTGTGTGTGTGTGGGTGTGTGAGGGTCCTCACCTGTGAGCAGAGCGTGGTAGTGTAGGCCTCTCTCCTTGTCCTGGTAAGAACACACATCAAACAGGTAGGCCTTCACCGGGCCATCGATGAAGTCTGCAGCGAAGTCGAATAGGACGACGCCACACATCACCACGACGATGGCCCATATCCTCTTCAATGAGCGGTCCTGCACTATGGCTAAACACACGGGAACACACACCTTTACCAATACACACCAATGAAATACACATCACGAACACACACTGTTACTGATGCTAGCACAAAAACACACAATGACAGTTACACGCACAAACGCACGCACACACACACACACACACTCGCACGCACACACTCACAGCACCTACACGTACACTATTACTGCACCAAAATCGCAGAGCACTAAAACACTCAGTAGGTTAACCAGCAGTCCTCCTCCTGTTCCCGCAGCATTAGTCTTACAGCCCCGGAGGGGGTTTAGAATGCAAATGCCCTTTGAGAACACACATGGCCCCCGCTGCGTGGCAACAACTCTGACAGCCTGGAGCAGCGAGGAGCGTTGCAGGAAAAGGGATCTGTTGTGAGGAGGATTGGAAGAACAAGGGCCTGGTGTGAGGCGTTGATGGAACATGAGGAACATGGTTCTGGTGTAAGAAGTGTGAGGGAAAATGGTTGTGGTGTGAGTAAGGTTGAAGGAACACAATGCTTCCACTCACAGACACAAGACCAGCAGCAGGGTGTGATGTCACACGAGCCCCATGTGGCTCTGTGTGAGTGTTTGGGTGGGTGGGGGTTATGGGGTGGGGGGTGGGAGTGGGGGGGGGGGTGTTGGTGGTAAGGAGCTTAGCAGTGAGAGTACAGCAGTGTAACATGGCAGGAAGACTTTTGTTACCACACAAGTGCCCAAAAACTAGGCTGGGCTGTGTGTGTGTGCCCAGAGGCTTGGTATAGGAGACATACTGAACTGTTCAGTTTCCTCTGTAACCAGGCTTAGAGAACTGAGTTGACACCAGTTCCTCTCCCCCAGCCTGGATCCTCCAACACAGGGCTGAACACCAACTCCCCTCCGCCAGCCTGGAGCCTCAACAACAGGGCTAGTCTGAGAGATCCCTCAGTCCTACTGATACACTGAGGCTCTGGGAAGGGTAGTATAGGATGCTCCATGATTCACAAACACAAATTTGAACCAAAACATGATCATGGAAGGTAATCAGCAACCAGAGGTTGGCATTTAGGGATGATGAATCATCCTCATTTGTCTGCTAATTAGTTTGACAATCTGAGCCTTGTGATGAAAGATAACTTCCTTCAACAAATCTGGAAGCTAATTTGCGGTTTAGATTACTCAATTAGCAGATACATCGTTACTTCTCTTTCTCACTCAATCTCTCTTTCTCACTCCCGTCTTGATTGTATTGATTAAAAACGTCCTCAAATAATTGTTCGAGCAAAAACCTTGTGAGTGATCAGAATGCTGATACCAGGGACAACCTGAGCACCTGTGAATATACAGAATGCTGTAACCAAGGACAACCCAGGCACCTGTGATTATACATAATTCTGGAACCAGGGACAACCCAAGCACCTGTGAGTAAAAGGTTGTAAACAAGGAAGGTCAGCAGTGAGTCCACTCTGGTTGTAAGGGTCCGTAGGCTGGGCTGGCTGCACACACACATCGCTCCCCTAACCGCCCCTCTCCTCTCTTCATCCCCTCCTCTCTTCATCCCCTCCTCTCTTCATCCTCTCGTCACTTCTCCTCATCTCTTATCTATTCCCATCTTTCCCTGCTCCTCTCCTCATCCGTCATCGTCCTTACCCACCCCCAGACCTCTTCCAACCTTTCAGCCTCTCACAGCCTCCCAGCCCGGGACATCATGGTGTCACACGCATCACAACCTCAAAGAACCACCGTGGGAAGCCAAGCATGTTTTCCCGCTCGGACGCAGACCCACGACGGAGCTCACTCACCCGACACGACGGCGTCGCCGTTGAGGAAGAGCGTGAGGCCCAGCATCATCATGACTCCCAGGGTGAGGATGTAGGGCCGGCGGCGGCCCCAGGCCGAGCGGCAGTAGTCGCTGGCGGAGCCGATGACGGGCTGAAGCATGAAGCCCAGCACGGGGCTGATGAGCCACACCAGGCTGTACAGGCTCCTCGGCAGCCCCACCGACAGCAGCACGGGTGTCACGAACGCCGCCTCCACCGCGTAGCAGAACTCCCGTCCGAACATCACCGTCCCGTGGAGGATGAGGCGCCCCCGCGACCTCCGGGGGGGCTCCACCGCCCCAAACACGCCCGTCTCCGCGCTGTCCATTAAGTCCTGTTTGGAGGGGTCCGAGGAGCCGCGATCGAGCCGCGACACCAGCTCGCTAGGATCAGGGAGCCGGCAGGGAGGGGGGTGGTCCTGAGTCAGGAGGGTCATGGTGCCAGAGGTGTAAGCCTCAGCCCCAATGAAGCACACACACTCACACACGCACACGCTCACACACTCACACGCTCAGTGGAACATACACAGCCCTAGCTGTACTTATCCGAGCAGACTCAAACAGAAACGCACTTGAACTCTCTCTTTCTCCCTCCCTTTGCTCCACGCACACACGGCCGCAGCTCGGTCCTGTTCCGGGTAAGCTGCTTCTCTGTTCCCGAGCTGAGCTCAGGCGGACGAGCCACAGCGGTCTAATCTGGGGAGAGAGGCAGGAGAGAGGGAGGAGAGAGCTCGAGGGGTAGGGTGGAAGAAAGGAGGTGGAGTTGGTTCACGTGAATGGAAGTTGAACTTTTGTGCTTCCCCCCCCCCCCTCTAACTTGACTAGCCTTGAGAGACAATCACAAGGTGAGAGAGGTCTCTCACCTCCCATCGCACACTCGCACACCTTCCATCCATCCAGAGGTTGTAGTGCTACACGCCAGCAGGCTCCTCACAAAGCCTTCATTGTGGCTACGCAGGAGCACACCAGGCCTATCAAGTGATACAGCATGTGATCATGTGACCTTCAGCATACACCCAGTAGGGGAGGGGGGTAGTTCACGTGTGTTCATCATGGTTTGAGAGACTCTTGATACGTGTACCCTCGTCAGTGGTTCTAAGAGCCTGTTTTCTCCTCCATGCTGGATTGAATTCACTGAGGCCCATTAGTGTCTTAGGCTTAGTCATGTGACAGTAGTCTGGCCTCAGTCATGTGAGCTTCTGCAGTCGTCTGCTCTTACGTGGCACCCCTAGCCTGGCCGGAGACACTCACACGCGTGCACGCACGCATGCACACACACACACACGGCTGTGGCTCACATAGTCATACATAATGGTACCCTGGGACTTACCATGGAGGCCCAGTAGATACACAGCTGACACAAGCATACCGAGCTTCTGAAGGATTATCTCCACACAAAGTCAGATGCCGTCGTCAGGTCATGCAGCCGTACACATACCAGACATTCCTCAGGTCCGGTGGGCAGTTACACATGATACTGGTCGTGAAGCTGACAAGAATATTCCCACAAAGCAGACTTTCCCAACGCCGAAATTGCTGTGCTCTGATTGGAGGATATCAAAGCTTCTGGTGTGGTGCGAGGTCAGTCTGGTTGTATAAACTGACAACTCTCCCCTGGTGCGAGTTTGACATGAAAGTGTATTGCCCGTCTGTCAGTCCTCCCCTATGTGCAGTGTGTGAAAGTCAAGAGTCTCCAACAGCTGCAGAGAAAGATGTGTTGGACAAAAACACTGCATGCAAACAAACTAACTGGATTACAGGGTTGGGAACAAAAGGCTGGGAACTGTGATGAGTAGTGGTGCATAATGATGGAAACCGACAGGATGGTAGGATTTTCATGTTTTTCATTAGAAAGAATCAAAACCATACATTATTTAGGCGGCCGAGTCAACTTCCGAAGAGTCCAAAAGTTGAACAACAGGCACATCTTCACATTCACATTCAAATTCGGACCCTCTGGAAATCAAAATAATCATCAATTATTTTGAGCAGCTGCTGTCACACGCACATGCGCACGCACACCAGGTTTCACAGAGCTGTTATCAGCCTAATTACAATGATTACACCGACGGCAACCAATGTGGGTACAGGAATACAGCAGGACCATATTTGGTCCACACTTGGTAGAGGAAACCAGCCGCCTAGTAGATTATCCCTGGGCAGACCCTCTCCCCCACCCTCTACCTCTGCCCTTCCCATCTCACTCTCCCCTTCCACTTATCCTCCCCCCTCTCACCGCCCTACAACCTAGCCTTGGCAGCATTACACTCCAGCACGCCAGTGGACAGCATCCTGTCGATGTCCTGGGGCTGGTAGCCATACTCCTCCAGGACCGCCCGGGTGTGCTCACCGATGAAGGGGTCCCGACCCTGGCAAGGCTGGGCGGGCGTGCGCGAGAGCACAGGGGCCGGCCTCGGGCTCTCCTCCCCCTGAGAGTCCTGCAGGAAGGACTCCCTCTGCTGGTTGTGGGGGTGGGAGCTGACCTCCTCGAGGGAGAGGACAGGGGTCACACAGGCGTCGGTGCCGTCGAACACCGCCCTCCACTCGGCCTGGGTCTTCGTGGCGAAACAGTCGGTGAATACTTGACGCAGTTTTGGCCAATCGGAGAAGCTCATCTGGGAAGGGAGGTCGGCATCATCCAATCCCAGACCTGGAGCGAGGGAGAGGGAGGGTGCAGGGTATCACCGTGGGTACTGATTATGTAATTCCACATGTGGTAACCGTGTTTGGATTGAAAGAATAAATGACAAAATAAATAATTTACAATTGTACTCATTATAAAAAAGGGTGTGTATATGTGGGTGTGTCTGTGCGCGTACTAACCATGTAGAAGCTGGGAATAGAACTGTGGTTCTATGGCTCCGACAGCCATGTACTTCCTGTCTGAGGTCTGGTAGGTATCATAGAACGGGGCTCCACTGTCTAACATGTTCTCACCACGGGGATTGTTCCACATGCCAATACTCCGGGACTTCCACATGAAGGAGCCAACATAGGCTGCTCCCTCCACCTGGAGAGAAACAGGGAGAGAATGTGTGAGCGAGAGAGAGAGAGAGAGAGAGAGAGAGAGAGAGAGAGAGAGAGAGAGAGAGAGAGAGAGAGAGAGAGAGAGAATGTAGGAGGGCGAGAGAAACAGAATGTAGGAGAGACGTAACGTAAGAGAGAGATCATATGTTAGAGGGAGAGGAGAGAGGGAGAGACAAAGACAGCGACAGAGGGACAGGACCGATGGTCAAATCAGTGAACCAACGGCTCATTGTGTCCTTCCTCTCCTGGAACACACGCTGTAAGTACATGTGCTAGCTCTATCTCTGGTGGGTGTGTGTTGGGGGGGGGGGGCTGTGGGGGATTCATGTGAGAAAGATGTGTGTGTGTATGTGTTCCTGTGAGAGAGTGAGCACACAAGCGTGTGAGTGTGCGTCTACATGATGGACGGCAGGGGTTCTCTACTTGTTTTTCATCTGTGCTTCTCCAGAAAGCCAGAGCAATCAAAGAGACCCAGTCAGAACCCCCCCCCCCCCCCCCCCCCCCTCACTCATTCCTGCTAATCTCAGGATTAGCAGGAATTATGGTCGATAACAGAGCGGCCCGCTGACCCTGTTATTAACAGGAACTGGGGGGGCATCTCCCCCCGGATGGAAAGGGAATTCTGGTCCGTCTAATAAATATAGTGCCTGGCATGCCGCCATTAAAGCTGTGCGTGGTGCCTCGTATGGGGACCTCAGTCCTGCTGAGCGGAGACCATTCAGCATCCCACGCCGATTGTCAAGGACAAAAAAGTCACACTAAGACTTGACACAGCTGAGCGTCGGGGAGAGACAGGGCGAGCGAGGGAGGGAGAGGGGGAAAACAGACGAACAAACAGGCCGTGATTACAGTGGGCCAATCACAGATGCAGTCATGCTGTGTCATATATTATTCGGGGCTGACAGACCGTCAATCTAGGCGACAGTTTAGGGAACCACAGTCTACTTTATAGTCATATTGGTGATGGTAATATATTCATCGCTATAAAAGGTTGGAAGCCTGAAGAATACAGCAGCAACATGCACGCGTACACACCGAGAGGAGAGAATGCTGATTCTCTACAGTAGAGCAGGATTAACATCTTGTGTGACTCAGACAGACAGTCTTCTACACAATGCAGGGAGTTTGAGAGCACAGTGATGATGACCACCACAGTGATGATGACCACCACAGTGATGATGACCACCACAGTGATGATGACCACCACAGTGATGATGACCACCCCAGATGATCCAGATCCATATGACTGAGCAGGCAGAAGCTTCCAGCAGAATCTGCTGCTTCAGCCCGCCAGTTCCTCCGTCTGCACCAGCCTGCTTCGGGATGCTCGGCCCTCAGCACGGCTGCTCATCCTGAAGGACACTCACTCACCATGCTGGTGTCGATGACCTGGCCCCTCCCTGACTGGCTCCTCTCAAGCAGGGCCATCAGCACGCCCAGGGCACAGGTCAGCCCCCCCCCAGCAAAGTCTGCCACCAGATTCAGTGGAGCGTAGGGCTTCTCACCACGGCGTCCTAACATGGACAACAGACCTGGGGGGGAGAGAGAGGGAGGCAAGGGGGAATAAGGAGGGAGGGAGAAGTGGTAGCACCGAGCATCGACAAGAGAAATGAGATAGGAGAGATGGAGAGCAGAGGAGAGAAAGAGGTACTTTTGATGCTCTTTGCTGAGACACCCTCACATTAAAACGACACAAATCAATCTTCTCCTCCCCCGCCCGCCCGCACACAAAACCTCCCCACCCCACGAAGGTCAGCAACACGTATCGTATAGTTAAATACACTTAAACTCTTCTCCCCGACAGTAAACACGGTCCCTCCTAGAGAGAGAGAGAGAACGGGAAAGCAGAAAGACAAAGGACACAAGAACAAGAGAGGGAGAGCGGCTTGGGCTCGGAGATGGAGGGAAGGATGAAGGAGATTATGAACAGCAGGAGAGAGGGAGGATTGGAACTCAAATGACAAAGGGATAAAAACAAAGGTTGAAAGAAAGGACAAAATGACGAACAGTGCGGAAGAAAGTCACAGAGATGATCAGTGGAACCCCCCTCCTGAGGGGACCCCAGAACACCTCAGAGAACAATGGCACACCTACTGTCTGTTTGGGGGTACACAAAGATGTTACCATGGAGACCAGTCACAGTCCGAAGGGAATAGTCCAAATCAGCAGGTTTTTATTTTATGCGGAAATACTGGTACAATCAAGACGAGTGCTGATGTGGCCTTCCGAGGCTCCAGACATGGGCAGGACAGAGGATGAGAGAGCCCTCTACCAGGCGGGTAGTGGTACTGCAGTACCTGACATGGCGAGGTAGTTGATGTCATGTCCAGCTGCGGCAGCGTAGGACCCACTTTGGCCGTACCCGGTCAGACGAGCGTAGATCAGACGAGGGTTCTCCTTCAACAGCTCCTCCGGGCCCAGACCCAGCTTCTCCATCACCCCTGTAACCACAACACAACCACATCAGACCCAGCTTCTCCATCACCCCTGTAACCACAACACAACCACATCAGACCCAGCTTCTCCATCGCCCCTGTAACCACAACACAACCACATCAGACCCAGCTTCTCCATCACCGCTGTAACCACAACACAACCACACCCAGAACCAGCTTCTCCATCACACCTGCAACCACAACACAGTATACCAAGACATCGTTTTTTGCACACATTGATCTCTGACGACAGCCCTACTACTCTGCTCTGCAGGGTTAGCACAGATACAGTAGCTAGCCTACACCCTCCTGTTAATTAACAGTTATTACTAAACTCCGCCCTGCCATGCCCTCACCCCTAAGCTCTCTGTAACATTGACTAGACAGCCATGTCCTTTCTGCGTTTGTTCATCAAAAGAGCAATTCTCCCTCTTAAGAGCCCCCCCCTATGAAGCCAGAAGACTGAGACAGTCTTAGGAGGGCAGAACATCAATCATTCCCATAGACGAGCATGTGACTTTGCCACTGGGTTCAGGACTAATTACAGCAAAGTCTCTGATCCTCTGCTCTGATCAGATGGGGGGATGGGGGGATCATTTGGCCTGGCACCAACTGTATGTGAGGGCATGCCATGCGTGTATGGAATTCGAAGGAGAGAGAGAGAGAGAGAGAGAGAGAGAGAGAGAGAGAGAGAGAGAGAGAGAGAGAGAGAGAGAGAGAGAGAGAGAGAGAGAGAGAGAGAGAGAAGAAAGAAAGAGAGAGAGAGAGAGAAAGAGCGACACCGACAGACAGTGAGGCCCAAAGAGGGGGAGAGAATCGTATTTGTTTTGTTTTAGGATTGAAGCTTTCAATCTTTATAAGGGGGGAAGCTTTCACCACTGTCTTGTTATTGCAATCTCATAGTAGCAATAAAAGTAACCCTAAAACCTTCACCAGCCCTTATCTCTCAACAGTCAGTAATTCATTGTGGATAATCACAGAACTGACTACCTTCATGGCATCCACAGCTAGGTAGATGTACCCAGAGCCATGACTCTGGATGTACCCAATCAGAGTGAGACACAGAGACACGTACAACAGTCTGATTCTCCAAAAATCATATGCTACAGTAGATAGAGCAGCGTGGTCAGAGCTGTATTGAGTTCATCATCATTTCTCCAGGATCAATCTTTCCAAGTAATGTCTTAAAGAACACTGATTGGTTTGACCTTTGCGATAAGGCTCCAGGACCACATCTGATTGCACGCAGAGTTTGCGCAGCACTGACACGCCCTCTGGAGTCTTCAGGTTGAGAGCCACTGACCGCTTCCCTCGCGCCTGCGTGTCCATCGCCATGGTTACTTTGGTCCGGTCCACGCGGATCACCTTGGCGCCGAAGTCGGCCAAGATCATGCCGCAGAAAGGCGCCGGGGCTAGGCCCGCCAACTCCACCACGCGCACCCCTGCTAGCGCCATGGCAACAGGCTGCCACACACTGGCAGGAGTACAGTCGTTACCGAACTTAATATCACACAAGCAAGTAGCCGACTGTTACAAATGACCAATTATTGAGTTGATATGAAAAACGGATTAATCGCTATAATTAAAACTGACGTCAAAACTGCGTGAAAGTAGATTAGAGTTGAGCAGAGGGTAGATAGCCACTATATATGGGTCATAGTTCACATAGCTTGCAGTTTAGCAAGTTTCAGACACCGTACTGCACAACTGTAATTCGTTGATGCCAAGGAACATAGATTACTGTATCAGAATGCGAGAGTTGAACATATTTAACGTTATCAAAACTACACATTTCAGTCCTGGGCTTACCTTTGCAGAACAACAACTAATCGGCAACAGAAAATGTTATCATGTCAAAGTCCTTCCTATGACGTAGTGGCCGCATCGGTGCCTGGGAAATTGAGTTTGCAGATTGAGTGCGCGTCGGCTTTCACACAAAGGTTTCGTCTCAGTGTTTACGCGTGTCATTTCATAGAAACGCATGCACACACAGATAATGATGGCACACAGCCAGCGTGGGTTTAGTCCAGGCAGAGCTTCTCTAACCACTACCGTCATTACTAATAACTCATCAAAATATTTTCAGACACAGCTCTGGTTAGTATGTTTCAGCTCTGTAGTGTGTGTATATGAGCTCTGGGGAGTGTGTATCTACTGTCCAAGGTCAAGTGTGCGGTCAGTGGTGATAGACTGATGATCATGGGGGTGGACGCTCCGTGCGACTAAGGTCTCCATTGGCAGGAAGCGCTAGTATAAAACAGTCACTTACTTCAAAAGGCCACAGGAAATAATGTGTACAAGTAATGCCTAACTGCACATAATCACTTGATAATATCATAATAATAATGATCTTAATTGAATTGCGTGGTCTCCAGTAAGGAAGCTTGAGGCTCATCATGTAACTGTAGGATTAGATTATCTGTGCTGATATGTATCTGTTGTTGTGGAACATTGAAATGATGAAGCTTCAGCACTCCAGTGCCATGCAGCCAAGCCTGACTGGGCCCAGTCACCAACCCCTGGTTCCGTCAAACTTCACCCTTTTCCACTCCCCAAATTCATCACACAATGTCAAATATTTTGTCTCAAAAGGTTATCAGCCTGTTTTCTTTACCAATCTCTCTCTATAAATTGGCATTTCCAAAATAATCCCTCTAAATCTTTAATTGAGGCCTCCTCTCCATCTCTGCTGAATGAAACCTGACATTTCAGTCCTTGGCTGAGATCGCCCTGCAGCCCAGTAAGCACACAGTTACTGCCGGATATAATCAACTCTGGTTGTTGATTGATCATGAGTCCGAATACAGCCCTGCTGTTTCCAAGGGCAACAAGGGCCAAGGGCATCATAGACCTATTTAAAATCAGCTGAAAAAATACATATCAGTGGTGCAGTCTATGTAATTCTGTGGGAATATGGCATATGCTTACGAAGTTTTCATGTATACGCTATTAAACAAGCTATGATTTGTGGGTAGGGGATGGTCCAAGGAAATTTTTACATTTCATTTATTTAGCAGATGCTTTTATCCAAAGTGACTGACAAATAGTGTATATGGACATTACAGCAGACAATCAAGGAACAGAAGTGTGTACGGTATTCCAGTGGTTTGAGTCAGGGAACAATCTGCATTTTCAAGTAACCACATCTTAGCTACCAAGCAGGCACGGTAAACCAGAATTTAAACTACAGTGCAACAATAACATCTCAACTACAATAGTGCATAGTACATTGCAACAACTGCAACATCAGACTATTTTGTGGGTGCAGTATTTTGCCAGACATGGTACAACAGGAGCAAATACAAAATGCAGAGAATTGACACATTTGCAAGCGTCACAAGTCGTTAGTCTAGGTGAAGGATGCTAGGGATTTGGTACATTGACAGGATGACCTCCACTTCATACTAGACTACAGCACTGGGATGTAAATCCTAAACATAGCATCATCAGACAGGTTCCTCTTCACTGGGCTGAGGTTGTACACCAGTGGTGTCTGAACTTAACTAGAGACACATACAGCTTCACATGGCACATGGCATGCTTCTTCAAAGACATTACGTTAGGGTGTCAAATGGGAGTTGTGATTAGGGAGTAGAGTGGGAGCTCAGAGAACACAATGTTACTGTAAACTCTCAAATATTCTATCTGCAGTAATGACTGTATCTGGACTAACGAGTCAGACTGTGTGTGGTCACTTTTTTGGACAATGTAAGCCTGCATGCACAGCAGCAATTTGATGTCAATCCCTACAATCCTTTTCACTGTGCTGTCACAAAACACAGCCCACTGCAAACCCTGTGACTCGTGCTTTCCAGCTGCCTTTGGAACAGAGTCAATTCCCACAAGATGCCGACTGTGGTCACAGAGAGGAAGCTGGAGAGGAACGAGCCACACCAGCAGCTCCCCCCAGGTCATGAACAGACTTCACACCGGTGGTGTGAAAAGGCTGTATAAGACATATTATACCAGCTGAACATTCGCTCCGCTCCTCTCCACCTCAGACACTACACACTACAGCCCATGCCCCCCCCCCTCTGCTTCCCCACTCTCTCTCCTATGCTGCCTTAACGTAAACTCTGCTCCCCCGCAGTTCCTACCCAACCTCCACTCAAGCTCCCCAAAACCTCCCCTCTACCTCCCCAGGTCTCCCCTCCTCCTCCTCCACCTATCTCCCCGTCCTCCTACTCTTTGACAGTCAGGTAATTGGATGTGGGGTTCTGGGGTGTTAAGTTGTGAGGAAGGGGCCTTCCAGGAGTGTTTGAGCTTTAGCTCTTTTTCAGGGGAAATAAATCAGCTTTCTGTTCACCGTCATTGTTTCTCAGACAGCCAGTCTAGCAGGTGTACGCTTACGCCTGAGAAGCTGTAACATTTTGTTGACTGTGTTTTTACCATTTATTGTTGCTGTTGCTCCTTGTTTATGAGGTGCGAGACATGAGAAGAGAAAATAAATCAACACTAGAACATGTTATCACGGAGGGATTTGCATAACATGCGAAAAACCGTTCAAGCATGTAAACACAAATGAGAGGGTATTCGTGGTAAGTGACCGTTGAAAGGGAGAGACAGAGAGACAGAGAGAGAGAGATGAAAACAACAGCAAAAAAGGATGGAGATATGGAAAGACATAAGGACAGTGAGTGTAGAGCACAGACACAGTGAAAAAGAGAGAGAGAGAGAAATGGGGAGAGAGTGAAAAAGAGAGGGAGACTTTCCCCTCAATTCAAGTCATTGATATTCGGTCTCTCCTCTCATCCTGATGACGAGCATGCCTGAATCAGGCTGTTATCTTGGCTATTCCAGGTCCAGATCCTCCCACAGCCTGCAGAGCTGAAGCCCAGCTTTCCCTGATGTGGATGACGGGGGACCTGCAGCCTCGGGAACAACTGGTCACACGGCCATCCAGGAAGCACCCTGCCTTATAAACACACTCACACACACACACACACGTACACACACGCACACATATACTCACACACACACGCACACACACAAATACTCACACACACGTACACACACTCACAGATATACTCACATACACACACTCACACATACACTCACACACACACACATACACATATATTCCCACACAGCGGTCTAATTTGTGTTGAAGCCTGAGGTGTGGGCGTTGGGTGTCTCGCTCAGGGCAGTTTTCATATTAATGTTCCAGCAGTCACTGGCATCGCAAAGGAAAAGGTCACATTTTCTTATTTTCTTTAAAGATCAGTAATAAGTGGCCAGAAATCAAGTGAAGGAAGTATCTGGGAGTTGTACCTAAAGTAAAGTTGATGATACACTGCCATCTAGGGGCAACACTCCAAGGGCAAACATTTAAACCAAGCAGAACCTTCAAGGCAGGGTGGGAAATGTTGTTGAGAAGCACTTGTGTCGTGATTGCTGAAATAAACTTCACATCCTGATAACAACCAATAAATCTAAACATTTGATGGTAAAATTAAATCAATCCACAGGACTGTTACAAACACAACCAATCATTAAGGTCGGACCAGCACTAGTGATTGGATGCCATTCGGACCAAATGCAATGATTGGATGGGCTACTTGTCTGTCTAGCTGCCTGTCTGTCTACCTGCCTGCCAGCAGTGGTCAGTTCATAGAGGAGGGGCTTTTAAGGGAGGGATGGGAAATTTTGGTCCTCCTTTCAAGCTTGAGAGAACATTTCTAGGTCCGCAAAACTTGCCTACCTTGCCTTTAACTACAACCATATTTAACCAGATACCCCAAGTGTATAATCAGAAAACTTTGAGCCTATGGACAACCCTAACCATATCTAGCCTTATCTACACCATTGCGCTCATATATTAGGCTGAGGTTGAATCACCAGACATTGCAATGTCTGGCTGTATTGCTGTGTGCTTTGCCAGACAGCAGAGGGATTGATGGTGGTATTATCAGTAGATCATCTAAAGGCGCTAACCCAGAAACCAACACTCTCACTGCTGGCCTCTTATCGGCTTCCCATGGAGACGCCCAATCAGAAGACTCTCTGTCACATTCCTCAAGGGCCACTCCCAGGCCTCATGGCCATGTGACCTGTGGACCGCTACTGTTCTTTGCTCAGCACTGCTTCAACCAACCTGATCCCTGATCATGCTGAGCCATATTTAGAAATATACTTTATATCTTGTGCCTCACAATCTATACATCTAAATAAATATATATTTATAGAAACCATATAGAAAGCGTGGAGGTGCTGGATCTTATCTGAATGGGTATTATTTAACCAGGCTTTTTGGCTGGCTAACTGATTGATTAGCTGGTTGTCTGACTGACTGACTGACTGTCTAGATGGCTGGCTGGCTGACTGGATATAGAACATAGGTGAGGGAGGAGGACATTCCAGGACTCACCTGTAAACAAAGGCTATTCATTCATAGAGGAACAGCAGTTGAAGTATTACAGTCTGTAACAGCCTCAAGCAGTAACTGGACCACATCAAACAACATTGATTTGTTTATTCACCCATTAAGGAACAGGTTCATGCTGTACGTGTACCTGAGAGCTGCTGGCGTGCCTTGTTTCTCTATGATTAATTGAAACTGAATATATCCTGAATGAACTGCAGAGTTAGAGCCAGGCCAGTGGTTGAAGCTTGATGGAAAAGCAGATATCTGAATGAACTGAATGTTTTAATGTAGAGTCCTGTGGAGCTTGTAGGAGCAGTGAGAGGGCCCGACTGTCTTCTGTCTGTCTGCAAGGAAGTCGGAGACAAACTCCAGTCTGTGCACACACTCTGCTCCATACACACTCTGCTCTCTAAACACACTCTGCTCTATACACACCCTGCTCTGTACACACACTCTGCTGTGTATACCCTCTCCAACTCTGGTAGGCCGCTCACCTGGGCACCCTCTCTCTAACAGAGGGCCACTTTCACCTGCGTCTGATGAGCACACAGCCTAGCCTGTCCTCCTACAGCCTGCTAGTCTCCACACATGAGATGAAACACCGTCACTACAGGCTGTGCTTGTTCCTCTGTTCCTGGCCTGGCCCAGCCCGGCCAGCCCCCCCCCCCCCCTCCCCCCCCGGGCCTGGTGAAACAGTACAGTTCCAGGTAACAACAGTAGCATTGTTCTATGTGTCTAAATCTGTCGACAGATAGTTCACAAAGCTCACAGAAACAACCCAACAGTCCAAGTAACATTGTCACATTGCTTTGGCCTCGGTCAGCGGTCAGCATCTGGCCACTGTGGCTAGTTCAGTTACAGTACTGCGTCAGGGGTCTCGACAGTTCCATCTCCAGATCCTTCCTGGTTCCTCTTCTGCTTGGAGGCTGTGGGTCTGCATCCAGGACCATGCAGGGTCACAGGGTGAAGATGGAGAGGTGGAGAGCATTGGGCCCACCTCTCCTCATGATGGAGACTGAGACTCTCTATAGTACTGGAAGGACCCTTGTTCTCCCTGTGATCGTTGTCTCTGTGTTCATACGGCATCTATGAGGGTCCGTGAAGTCCAGAGCTGTGGTCCCTCCTGTAGTCTCTCCAGCAGAGCATGTCAACTGCCATTACTGGAAGACAACAGCAACAGCTGCTACATTAACACCGCAATCTCTTTGTCCAAATACTTACCAAGCACACAAACTCTCGCACACACACGTGCCCAGGAGTGCACACACACACACCCCCACCGCTAGCCACAGCCATCTATATAGGGAGTGGAAACAGTGGATGGATGTCAGAGTGCAAAGAGGGCTGTTCTCAGATGGAAGGCACGTCATTATGTACTGCAAGCCCCTTTATAAGCACACACTCAATCTCTCTCTCCCAAACAGACTCTACCACGCAGAAATTCTGACCTCAGACGGTGTTGGTGTGCGAGGTCTCAGTTGCGTCCAGCGGTGGTTCATGAGTTCCAGCGCTGGTGATCACCATGTGGAGCTTCTCCGTGGAGTTCCTGCTCTCCTCCCTCCTCCCCCTCCGTCTGCACACGCCCTGTCTGCAGCTGAACAGGAAGTCCCAACACCATGCCCGTGTGAACGCACGAAGGGAGCCACGGTAGCATACCCAACAAAGTGCAGCCCTCCGCAGTGTCATGTGACTCACTGTGTGCAGATGCAGATGAAGACGATGAGGAGGATGAGGAAGACGAGGCCCGCGATGACGCAGGCGATGATGATCTGGCGCCGCTCTGCGACCCTCAAGCCCAGATCCACATACTCACACCTGGCGCCCACGTAGCCCCGCTCGCACCTTGGGGTGGGGAGTGGGGGTGGGTTGTCATAGTGACATACTGATACAGGAAACACTGGTTTGGCCCAAGACAAATCATGGTGACACGATGGCCTGAGGTCTTTGTGTCCCTTCCTATCCTGCTCATTAGTATTCTAGGTAAACCTGGAGTCTTGCTCGAATACAAATCAGCAGTTATGGGGCTTCTTAACCCTCGTGCTGCCTTCGGGTCACATGACCCAAAGGTTCATAACGAACCATCGTTGTGTTTACCCAATTTTACCCAATACAAAAACAAATACAAATTATTTTCTTTTAACCATTCCAATGTGGGGGGTCTGAGACAGCCCGACAGTTAAAAGAAAATGCTTCACTTTGTTTTTGTATGAGGTAAATTTGTCACAATACGACGGTGGGTCACAATGACTGATGGGTCAGAATGACCCGAAGATAACACAAGGGTTAAACAAATGCATTGTAATGCATTGAATGCATGCAATTAGTAAAGATCTAGTTGCCATGGCAACTCAAATGGTTACAGTGACTGCGCCATTAGCAAAACAATGTGCAATGATATCACCATGCTCCTCCCCCAATCGTACTGACATCACCAGGCTCCTCCTCCCTCCCAGTGACATCATCATGAATCGGGTTAGTACCTGCATGATGGCGTGTTCTGCTCCTGGACATAACGACACACCCCATGGATGCAGTAGTGGCGCAGCTCTTTGGGACACTTTGAGAAATGACCGCTCCACTGGCCTGTGTCCTTGGAGTCTGCTCATGGAACCAGACAAACAACAATGTAGCGAGACGCAGCTACGTATCGTCAATCTGAACAGAATCACGTGTTGTCATGTGTTTTACTTGCGTGTGTTCCAGACAAATAATCATGACTCAACCACTGCACAATAGTTGTGTTGCCCCTTACCATGTCCACCCTACCCGCCTTTACTCTCTCCTCTCTCTCTCTCTCTCTCTCTCTCTCTCTCTCTCTCTCTCTCTCTCCTCCTGTCTCTCAGGCGGTAACCCTGATGACTTGTTATATTAATAGCCTGGCTCACAGGAATATGAGCTTTGACAGTGACGAAGGCTTCTGAAATCAGGACCAGGGACACGCGTGTGATCCATGATGGAACTGAAGTCTTGACTGACAGAGCAGGGTGAGTTGGAGAAGCAGGAGGAGGAGGAGACAAAAGAGAAGTGCTATTTGGCACCATTCCTATTGTTATGGTTGTTAGGAACCTGGGAGCCTTTTAAAGTACATCCCCTGTACCGAGAGACTAAGGGGAAAGGGGACAGACAGAGGAGAGAGAGAAGCGAAGGTAGGGGCATAGAAAGCCTTTATTGTGGTTTGAAACGCGAGATGCAGCTTTGGCCTGGATAACTGACGTGTTCGATAGGAGCAGATCGGGTTCCAGAAGCAACAACAACGGATCAAAGACTTCAGATGAACCTGGCTCTCTTCCTAGCACCCTGCTTCCACATTCCTTGCATCCCAGCTCTTCCAAGTATTCACCCTATCCCCTTTGCCAGGTGTTGATTTGCCCTCCCACAAACCCTTGCTCTCGTAAATGTCATTCTGACCTACCTGTGCAGTTGTTCCTGTTGCTATTGTGACGACAGGCAGTGGTGCGGTTGCCAGGTTGCTCGGTGACGGTGGTGGCAGCCACCATGACGGTAGTTGTGGTGTTGCTCTCAGTCAAGGAGTATTTACAAAAGAGCAGAGCTGAAGACGCAGAACAAACATAACAGTCTGGTCACAACACACTGGCCACATTATCCAGACCAGATTCACAGAGCACTGACACTGAAAAGAGAATCCACTGATCAGACACATAGCTTGGTCATCATATAGCCCAGCAAGATGGACCAACTCCTCCAGGTCATTCTAGCTGTAGGATCTCCAGAGGTAAACCTGACACCTGGATCAGTGTTATTGATGAGGACATCAAAACCACAACACTGTATCCGGGTGTCACACCCTCCACTATATCTTTGTAGAGACGAGGAGGAATACTTCACATTGCAATGGGGGTTCAGGAGCAGTCATAAGGTCTGGAAACACTCAGGTCATTCTGCTGTGGTGTGTTTTGAGAACTTAGGAATGTGTGCAATTAAATCCCAGAGTGTGTGTGTGTGTCTGTCATTGTGCTGCCCCCACTGCGCCCCACTGGCATGACAATTGCTGCTGTCAGTTTGGCCAAAGATGTGAGACGGAGAGAGAGAGAGAGAGAGAGAGAGAGAGAGAGAGAGAGAGAGAGAGAGAGAGAGAGAGAGAGAGAGAGAGAGAGAGAGAGAGAGAGAGAGAGAGAGGGCAAAATAAATGTAATCATATCAGCCACTGTTAAATAAAAGAACATCTAAATGAGTCATACTAATTACTGTGGCTCCTCACACTCCCGTATTGCTGGACTCCAGCCTCCCAGGAAAGAGTAGCACCTCCTCTCTGTTTGTCTATTTACAGACTGGTCAACTGGACATGCTTGGAATGAGTGACCGGCCACAAGATCAAATACATACACTGAGGGTATTTGTGAATGGCACGTAATATTGAACTAATTACAAACTAGTGTTTGACTGCCTGCACTGTCACACATCTGCTGGGCACGGTATCAGGGAGCGGGTCGCATAACAACACGCACATAATCAAGGCAGCAATTCTGCTTTTGTTTCAGGTAACAGAGAGGAGTCTCCTCTCGCTACACTGTAAAGGATCACTATATTCTAATATCCATGTTGATGTGGCCTGTTTGGAACCAGAGCTGCAGAGAGCAGGCAGCTGCCTCGTAGCAGCTTCAGAGACTCCATGTTGCAGCTGACACTTGGTGCGTAGTGGGAGGGTTGGAGTTCAACACAGCTCTAACAGAGCTTTAACAGAGCTCTGGCAGAGGGAGGATATATGGTAGCAGTGTGTTCTTACCGGTCAGCATGCTCACACACAGGTTGTGTGGTGTGGCCATCTCCCAGGAGATCCCCTCCTCCCCTTTGTCCTCCTCAGCTGGAGACAATCCTGGAGACGAACCTTTCCGCTTGGACACTCCGCCAAACTGGCCAGGTGGAGGCTGGTTCTGTAGCGGCACCAGTACCAGTACCAGTACCAGGCAGCCAGATACGAGAGAGCTCGTTCAAGGTGTCTGTGCCGACATGTCCTGAAGTCAGCTCTGAGTGAGAATAGGACAGGAGGCAGGAGGGGGGGGAAGGGAAGGGGAGAAGAGGGGCAGGACCGAAACTCAACACTGTTCTCTCTGCTCCTCCCTCCGGGAGTTAACCCTTCATGTGCAGACTTTCTCCTCTCCTCACTCCAAGTTAAACCTTCACATGCCAGACTTTCTCTGGGTCCTGCAAGTCCACCCAGCCAAAGACAACCTTGACCCCATGACCTCTAATACTGAACACACAAGCTGAGTCCTAAGAAAGTCACAACCACTGCTCTCCAACACTGTAGATATGTCTGGGCTGGTTTGCCTTGGTCAGGTCTATGACCCAGTCTTCATTTGAGAAAGCTTTGATTCTGGGGTAAAGAACTCCATCTAGTGGTGATGGTGTTCTAAATGGAATCCTGCTCTGCATTCTGAATGGAACTTTACTCTAAGTTCTGAACGGAACTTCTGAATGGAAACACAGGGTTCTCAATGAGACCTATCCCAGTGTTGTGAATAGAATTGGTATCCGCTGCGGATGGTTCAGACAGTGAAGCTCAATCACCCAGAGAACTCCGTCACATGACCAGCATCAGTTGAGACAGACTTTTTGGTTGGCAATCTAACATCTCTCATTGATTCTTTTGTGTCCTCTTTCCTTTCCTCAGAAAAGAGGAAATGAGAGGAGAGGAAAGGAAAGGAGAAAAGAGAAGAAAAAAGAAGAAAAGAAAAGAGGGAAGTTTAACCCAGACTTGACCAGTTCTGCTTTTCCTAATAGCTGAGGTTGTCTTGGATTGAGGTCTGGCCTAGTTGAGGAAGCTGTCTGTCAGATAGGTCTCGGCACTTATCTGTAGAATGATGCAATAGTGTAACCCTCTCCAACAAAACAGAATCATTTTTACCCATCGAAATGTGCCATTAGAACCTGCTCCAGCTCGATCTCTGTTCTGTGATGGGAGTGTAGGCCAGCTGTGTGGATGGCCAGCCTGAGGAAGCACCACCCCCTTCCTCAAACAGCCTCCACAGCCAGCCTGAACAGGAAGGAACGGCTTCCTATCATTGGTCGAACTCCCTAACTGTCTCAAAAACAGGAAACACTCTCCAACGACTCAATATTCCAAGGGGCAATTTGGAACTCCCCATAAACATCCTGTCTGGAGCCCAGGACCAGAGGAGAGGGGCAGGGGAGAGGGGCAGGGGAGGGGCTTCAGACCATCCCCAGCAGGGGGAGTTGCTGAGGAGGACTACAGCATAACTGCATATTCCCTAAAAGAGCAGAAAGCAAATGTTTTGACAACCATAACACAGACGGAAAAATGAAAATAGGTCATATTTAGGTATCCTGTTTTATTTAAGCATTTGTATAAAAAAAAACTGTGCAGTACGCACAATACTTAATGTTGTATACCATAGCAGTTTTTCATTTCTTTAAGGAAAATATTAGCTCACAAAATGTTATTTGGCAATTTAAGACACTATTAACCCATTTAGCACATGGAAATGTGCCAAATAAATATGTACAATAAACATGCTTATCATATTAAGTTCATTAGTAAAAAACAAGTAATTTAGTTCTCAGTACAACCAACCATCATAAAGACATAATGCAAAAATACACTCTGAACTAGAGGATATGTGTGTGTGTGTGTGCCTGTGTGTGTGTGTTGGTCTGTGTTGCTGGCACTCCTAGCCCATGCCTTCGGAACAGTGTCCTATCCTGAAAAATAAATAGTATATTTTAATTCCCAACACCCAGCCAACTGGATAGCAGGAGTGGAAGAGTGCTGTGTGTGTAATGTGTGCCAGTATTAGAGTGTGTAAGATGAGTTTGTGTGTGTGTAAGGGGGGGGGGGGGGGGGTCGTACCTGATTCAGAACAGGGAGCAGGAGCGGGGCTCCCTGAAGGGGTTGCTGCCTGTGGGAACACCCACCAGCAGGGCATCCTTCGCTGCGTTCTGCAGACAGTACTGCTGCAGCTCTGCAGACGCTTGGGACACCTGGGACAATTCAGCACAATAACTTCTTTATTAATCAAGATGGGTAAGAAATGCCCTGTGTCGCTGGCTGAGTTGTCCATACTAACTCTAAAACTGCCTCATATTCAGTAATACTTAAATATCAGCTACAATTGGCTGTACAGTGGATGTGTATACAATAACACTTTCTCAGATGTTTGAAGTAGAAATGTAGTTTAATCTATCTTTGCTAGACATGTATCAAATAAAATATTACAGTACCATCACTTAACTTTTTTTCCAAATATGTTTTATTTATTTATTACCTTGATCCGTTCCACGCTGGCCTCTAGTTTGAGCTGTTCCACAAGGCGACGCATGTTGGAAAGATTGGAGTTAGAAGTCATTGTGTTGCAGGAGCTTTCTCCGTGGGCAGAGTTAGAGGAAGGAAAGCGTGAATGCTAAGACTGCTGTCTGTCTGGCGCAGTTCATTTGGGCTGCGTTCCATTTTGGCCAGTTGTACCCTCCCATCTTCGTTTAGACGTCCCTTCCTCTCTCCAAGGATTTCTCAGAATATACATGTAATTTTCGCTGCCTAATGCCGGAGTTTGGGATTTTACATGTGAGAACTAATTGCATTTAGTTAACTGAAATAAAGCTTTTCATTTGCTTTCTCTCTCTACAATCAGCTCGAAGTGATCCTCTAAGAACATTCGTTGTATAGAGTTTGGACTGCTCACTGGACTGAGGAGACAGTGGGGGGGGGGGGGGGGACGCACGTGACTGACTGTCATGAATAATCTGTCCAATCAGCGCTAGCTGACTAGTTCTACCCTATGGGCTTGTTGTGTATACTATAAATTAAACACCCTGCATGCAGTGTGTGGAGCATTATCATAACATCTATCCGTGTTTCTTGTTCGCATTATTTGGATCGAGCAAAATAAATAAATAAATAGACTAAAATCCAGATCATAAAAAGGATTACATTCTGAAACATATCGGACTTTCAGTTCCAGCTAATAAGAGCGTGCTGAAGAACTCCTGAATTTACATCGACTAGTACTAGCGTTTCGTATCCAGAGTGTTCGAGATCTACAAACGATGGTGGAAGTTTTTTCTGGACGAACTCTGCTTAATAAAGACGGGGAACTTGTAGATCCCGAAGAAGTGCTGAAAAATAAAGTTGTGGGAATCTACTTTTCTGGCGGCTGGTGCCCGCCGTGCCGCGACTTCACCCCGATACTCTGCGACTTCTACACTGAGCTGGTGGAGGAGAGCGAGCCACCAGCTCAATTCGAAATAGTGTTCATCTCATCTGACAAGTCGCCTGAAGATATGGTGGAATATTATCACGATATGCACGGAGACTGGCTGGCACTGCCGTGGACTGACCAGTATAAATAGTACGTGCATGGCTTTTTCTTTACAGTGTTAACCCACGTCAAGACAGCATTGTAGGATACAGGTAGAATGGGGTGCATGTTATTGTAATAGCATGACGCTATTATCCAAAGCAACGTACAAATAGTATAGAAAGTACAGCAGAAGATCAAGGATCAGAAGTGCATAGTTCCAACTGTCAGAGGCAAATATCTGAATTTACTAGCCGCATAGCAGTAACCACACCTCAATTAAGGCACAGGGAACAAAAGAAATAGGCTACTACAGAACACAAAGTGTTTGCGTCTATCATGCGCCAGTGTGTAAGAGGTTTAAGGCTCAACCTCTCAAGGATTTGAGTTATAAATAGACCAAGTGTCTTACCTGCGACTGCCAGGTTGAAATGATTCAACGTAACACCGTGGAATAGCCACTATGTGGATGTCTTTCCATAGATGAAATCGATGGAAAATT
Source organism: Osmerus eperlanus (assembly GCF_963692335.1). Classification (NCBI taxonomy): domain Eukaryota; kingdom Metazoa; phylum Chordata; class Actinopteri; order Osmeriformes; family Osmeridae; genus Osmerus; species Osmerus eperlanus. The sequence continues at coordinate 6,926,765 of NC_085031.1, forward strand.
TCACTTCATCCAAACCTGATGTTTTTGTAAATGCTTGTTGTGAAGCTAGTTGATGACCCTTAACCCTCCCACCCCTCCAGTGACCTGAAGAAGCGGTACAACATAACGGCCGTTCCCAAGCTGGTCATCGTGAAGGAGAACGGGGAGGTGATCACAGACAAGGGCAGGAAGCAGATCCGAGACCAGGGTCTGGCCTGTTTCGGGAGCTGGCTGGAAGTGGCTGAGGTCTTCCAGAACTTCAAAGGCTAGAGGAGGATGAGGAGGTCCACAGCATACAGCATCCCTGCAGTGAATGTTTCACTAGACTTGAGTGCTGTGTGTTCTGGTTGTCACACAGTGCTCACCTTTGACAGCAGAACACAAGTCCGTTGGCAGGATCTTTCTGTGTGCTCTGGGCTTTGCTCCTCGTCCAGATCAAGATGCTCTAGCCGTTCTTCTGCTACTATCTGGTTCTTCCCCGAGCTTGGAAGTGTAGCATTACTTTCCACAGCTCTCTTAAACATATTTACACCGTCCCAAAGCCACACTAACTGTACTCTGTTAGGTGGTCAAGGGACATAGCTTGCTACTAGCTAATTTCACTGAGGGCCAACATTTCCAGGGATGCTTCCAAAGACTACATAGATGTATTTTAAACTGCTTGTATATTTTATATTCTGTTTTATATATGGCCTGATATGATGCAATTATAAACTCCTTTGATGCTTTTGTGGCTTACTGTTTTATTTCCTGCCTGGTTCAAGGTTGTTATTGATTCGTTGCTGACTGTTGTTTGGTGTGTCTGTTGATGCTGTGTCGCCATAGTGTCGCTATGGTGTTGGCCATAGTGTCGCTATGGTGTTGGACTCTTGAGACTGTTTAGTTCACTACAGAACGCCCAGAGGAGACACTTCCTCCATGGTGACATTTTTAGTCAAGTCTATCACTCCCTCTGGTCTCACCCTGAGTTCTTCTGCGGTGGGTGTAGGTGACTGTGACGTGTGATAAAGGCCTCATGTCACAGGGGGGCGCTGAAGAACCACCTGTGTCCCTCTGGCAGTGGATGTGTCCAGTGGCACTTCTCTCTGACTTACTGTGGAGGAATGTAAGACTTAAAGATTACCCACATGTATTGAATAAGATGATGTGAGTTTGGCTAACTCACACACGTACACAGACTGGAGTGATAATAACCCACCATGATGATGAAATTCCCTTTTCGGTTTTTCTCACTGCTATTTGATAATGCAACCTTGATGTAATGTGTGGTAACCACAGCCTGTTGACCAGCAGTCTACTGACCAGACACAGCCGTCATGGACCAGTAGGAGGAGCTCACCTCGGCTTACTCTGGAGGACCTACATGAAGCACCTATCCTGAAATCTCCTGCTCTGGTACTGAGACTGTTTCTCCACCATACTTCAATAAGTCAGAGTTCATGTGACGATCTGACAAGAGAATGCTGGGATTTTCCTTTTACTGACATAATCCTGTGTTAACAGTTGGTGTCCTGGGGAGGCTGAAGTGAGATTACTTCCTAGGCCTACATAGACGGTATGGTAAGGCTGGTTCTGGCACGTTTCTTACGAGCACTCCCAGTGACACCGAAATAGATGGAAGGCGAGAGGCGCTCTAATGAATAAGCCACTGTGTCTGCAGTCATCAGGATGCTGCGGCGCCTCCAAACCCGATTGGACCTGGCGACCCCAACGGTCTGACCTGGCTTACTGATGACTGGAGCTGCTTAAGGCGTCCATATGACGTTCACGGTTCTGTTGTTAAAATGTGTGTACTAAATCTAAGTAGCGTCTGAAATCGTCAAACTGATAAAGATGTAGCCTATTCTAAGTTATGTTGTGGGTACCACTTCCTCCGCGTATTTACGCAACTGGCCGTGTCAGTGCAGCTTATCTGTCTGTCTCACTTCTGACCTCGAGCTGGATAGACATAGGCTACAACTGTACCCAAGTCACTTAAATTGGAATATTGAGTTGAATGAGGCTAACTTTGGGCTGGCGTTCCTATGAAAGCTAGCAGTGTTTCTTGAGCTAACGGCACGCTGAATCAGGTAACAACACATCCTTTATGCAAGCGGGAGGGAGGCGGAGGAAGCGCCGGGGCGGGGTGGACCAGCGAAGCCTGTTCTTGAGAGGACACTCTCACAGCCTTCTCAGTGCGCTCGTGGAGCCATTAAAGATCGGTGACACGTACAACACCCGGTACCAGTCCGGTATTTATCTGGAAAACATGGATGAAAGGTAGGCTGTGTAGATTGATGTATTACCATGTTTTAGTTAACAGGTCTAACAGAAACCAACTGTGCTTATCAGAGAAGGATCCTTGCCCCCGCTGTGACGCCTTGTGCTGGCACATGCTGGCACGGTCATTGAGAAAGCTGTTTTAGGTGGGACGGAGGTGTTGTGTGTGAGCTTTAACTCAGCGTGCTACGGCAGAGGAGCAATGCAGACCTGGTGTGTACGAACTTTTGGTGACATTGAATCACTGAGAAAAAAGGAAGCTTATTTTGCGGTTCTCACCTTCCCGTGTATTACCGCAAGTTCCTGTTACTTTGCCTGTGGCTTCTTGTCCATCTCTCCAAAACCCTCACTCACTCACAGTCAAACTTGAGTGTTTTACTTTGGTTCACATGAAGTTCTGTGGGCATCTGTGAAGCCCTCTGTGCTTGCAAAAAAAGTCTATACAAATACGATTTGATGACAGTTAGCCATGCGAAAAGTACAATCACAATAACACTATTTGGTCACAAAGTTTGAAGACGTGCGTCATTGCAGAAGGATTTGGTCATAACATTTATCTAGATTTTAAACTGATCTAAATGTGTGTTAAATGAATAATCTAGAAGGTAAGCTGCATAAGTGACTGTTTGCCTCATGCTGCTGCAGCAGGGATGTCAGTGAGATGATTGGTTAGAAACAGTTCTGACCTGTACTCAATGTGTGTGTGTGTGCACGCGCGTGCGCGTGTGTGTGTGTGTGCAGATGGGGGCACTGGGAGAAGGGGTGGGGGCTAGTGATACAGCTCTGGTTACAGATCAGATGACAATGTCCTAAGTTATATTGAGGCCATCAGAACCAAAGAGAGCATTAGGGACCAGGAACAGGAAGGAGTGTGTGTGCGCACGCATATGTATTTGTCTAAGTCAAAAAATGACAGAAGTGATGACATGTTATTTAGCAATTGGCAGTGCCAAGATGCACGCACTCACTCACTCCTTTCTTTCTCTCTATCTCTGTTTCTCTCTCTCTCACACACACACACACACATTTTTTTCTCAGTTTGTCTTTCTCTGTCTCACTGTCTTTGAGAGCAGTAGTAATGTCGTAGTGATAGTATAGTATTCAGTCCTCTGTGTGGGTTTTGTGATGAGCAGAACAGGACATGTGGTTTCCTCTCCGGGACCATTGTTGTATGAATGATAATCATATTATGAGTTATGAGTGTTTATTATAATCATACTGATGTTATTTGTTTTGTTGTCAGTTTATGGTCAAATGGTGATGAGTGCTGCATAAATGTTTTTATGTGTGTGTGTGTGTGTGTGTGTGTGTGTGTGTGTGTGTGTGTGTGTGTGTGTGTGTGTGTGGGTTTAACCATATATGACAGGTCCTCCTCTCTCTGCTCTGACACTGGGATGCTTCAACACAAATAATTACAGAGTTTAACATAGCTGTCACTAGTGTGGTACTACAACAAGATGTGTGGGTATGTTTAAGGGCAGTCCAGATGTGTGTGTGTGCACATGTGTGCATATATATGTGTGTGTGTGCGTGCACGTGTGTGTAAAGTTCCGGGGTCTGGGGCAGGGAAACCAGGCCTAATTAAGGGGAGGTAGAATCACCTGAGGGGCCGGGAAACATCAAAGAACCCTTTCTCTCTCTCTCTCTCTCTCTCTCTCTCTCTCTCTCTCTCTCTCTCTCTCTCTCTCTCTCTCTCTCTCTCTCTCTCTCTCTCTCTCTCTCCCTCTCTGTCTCTCTCTCTCTCTCTGTGTCTCTCTCAAGACTGTGAAAGTATCTCTCCCTCCCCCGTCTCTCTTCCAAATGACTACCCTATACAGAAACACCTGGAGTTAGTTTGTGGCCTCCTCTCGTCCCCCCCTCCCCCTCCTCTCTCATCCTCTCCTCCCAGCCCCCAACCCAATAGGCCCATAGCTTGTCATCAAGCCTGTAAAAGACTTGACTGTGTGGTGAGTCAACACACACTTACATACACATACATATGACAACCCAGACATGCACAAAATGTACACACAACTACACCCCTTGAGTAGCCTCCATAAATACATCTTCACATGTAGACATTCAGGCATGCAGTCTCTCTCCCCCCTCTGACTCTCCCTGACGCCCTCTATCTCTCTCTCTCTCTCTCTCTCTCTGGGTTTCTTCCCTTGTGTGTTTGTGAATGTGTGTATGTGGTCTTGTGTGTGTGTTGTCTTGTGTTTGTTATTGAGTTTTTCTGCAATCTTCTCTAAATCATAGCTGTGACTGTCAGTGAAGACAATGATGTCCCATTCCTCTCCTCTCCTCCTCCAGTGCCTGTCTGGGAGGTTCTGCTGAGTTCTGGTCATGGTGCTGAAGGCAGGGAAGGTTCTGGATCCCAACAGCTGGACCACGCGTGAGCAGGAAGGCCTGAGTCATAGGTGACGGACTGATGATGTAAACACTGACTGGACGACATCACCGTCTGGTCAAGGATTTTATTTGGACCTGATTTGATGGCTGGTCCTTGACCTATGACCTGGATGTGAAAATGTGACAGAGGAATGCACCCACTGGCCAGAGCACTGTGAACACCATCCTGCTACTGCCTCTCTATCTGCTTTCTGTCTGCTTATGTGTTTAACCCTCACACTAGCATATTTCATTGGTGTGTGTGTGTGTGTGTGTGTGTGTGAGTGTGTGAGTGGGTGGATATAGATCTGGTGAATGCGTGTATAAGTGACTGTTTGTACATCCCAATCGGTCTTGGCAGACGTCTGTGATACCATTGGGAGGGTTTATGTGTGACATCATCATCGGGATGCTGCGTCGCGGTCTGCTGGCGTGGGGGTGCCGGGTGGGCGTGGTCTTGGCGCTGGTGTGTTGCTCCGTGTCTCTCCTCTACATCATCACCTGCAGCCCCCAGTCTGAGCTGGGGGGTCACGCCTTGCCCCGGCTCGGGGTGGGGGGCGGCGCGGCCGGGGCAGGAGGCACTGGGCCGGGCGGGGGGGGCTCCCAGAGTGGCCCCCCAGGGAAGGAGTCTTACCAGGCTCTTCTCCAGGAGAGAGAGGAGCAGCATCGCCTCCTCATCAGCAGCCTGAAAAAGCAGGTCAGGATCTCGTTCCTCCTCCCCCTCTGCTCTGCTCCTCGGCTGGCCTCGGCACTCCTCTCGTCCCGCGACTCCAACTCCTCTCTGCTCCTCCTCTTTCCCTCCCCCTACCCTTCAGATCACCCAGCTGAAGGAGGCCCTCCAGGAGCGCAGCCAGCAGCTGAAGGGCGTCCAGGAGTCTCTGGAGCAACGGGCTGGGGGCCCGGGGCCGGGAGCCGGAGGAGGGATCCTGGGGGGGCCAGGGGGGCAAGAGAGAAGCCAGGCGGACCTCCAGGAGTTCCTGCGTAGCCAGCTGGGGCGGGCGGAGGTGCAGGCAGGCAGCAGGTTGCCCAGTGAGTATGCAGTGGTGCCCTTCGAGAGCTTCACTCTGCAGAAGGTGTACCAGCTGGAGCAGGGTCTGACCCGTCACCCCGAGGAGAAGCCTGTGAGGAGGGACCGGCGGGACGCGCTGGGGGAGGCCCTGGAGACGGCCCTGGCCAGTCTGAACACGCCACCTCAGGGGGGGGCCCCGCCCAGCAAGGTCTACGCCCCTTCAGACTTCATAGAGGGTGAGGAGTAGGATGCATATTATGCTGTTGGTGTGTGTGTGTGGGGGGGGTGACTATGTGTGTCTGTGTGTGGCAGTGTGTGTGGCGGAGTGTGTGGATGGAGGTGAGTGTTTTATGTGTATGACAGTGTGTGTGTGTGTGTGTGTGTGTGTGAGAGGGGGGGGGTCTTTGTAGGAGTGTGACAGTTCATGTGTGGATGTGTGAGGGGGATGTGTGTGTGTGTGTGTGTGTGTGTGTGTGTGTGTGTGTGTGTGTGTGTGTGTGTGTGCATGTGATCGGTGTGTTTGGGTGCTGGAGAGCTGGCAGCCAGGAGCCAGGATGTCCGTCTGATCATTGACAGGAAATGAACACAACTGTTCTCCATTAGCTGGAGCGTCCTTGTTACCTTGAGGGGAGAGGGGTCTTTTGAGAGGTCAGCTTGTCTAGGTACTTGAGAGAGAGGGGGGGGTGGGGTAGCAATGACCGTGGCAGGGTACAACAATATTTACAATCAACAATGAATTGAAGTTGGCAGACCATAGATGAGAAATAGAGATAGATCTGGACTATCTAGCTACAGGAAGCACCGAGACATGACTACTTATAGTGGTCACAGTGTGTGGTAGCGGAAGGACTGAGGACACACACCCTGACAACAGACACATAACCTGTGAAACACACTTCATGTGCAGCTGGGTGGCAGATGGCAGCATGCTAACAACCCCTCCATTCAACGAGGACTCAAATGAACTGCATACAACTACTGTACGCAGCTGCAGTGAGTGTTCCTGTCTGCCCTGCTGTTGTGTTGGGCCTTGGAAGACCTTCCAGGCAGTCTTGTGCAATGCTGACCAAGCTGGGACAAAGGCAGCATTGCAGGCCTGCCAAGATAGGGTTAGCTTAGTAGGCTGAAGTCAGGAACCAGACCAACAAAAACAGGGCTGGCTGAATGATTGGCTGGCTGGCTTGCTGGTTGGCTGGATGACTGGATGACTGGATGGCTGGCTGGCTGGATGACTGGGTGGCTGGTATGGATGACTGGATGACTGGATGACTGGCTGGGTGACAGAGAGAAAAGGAGAGAGGGATGAGAGAGAAGGATTGAGTAGAACAGGAGTAGAGTGTGTGACTCAACTGTATCATCCCACCTAGTCCCATGGGTGAGGAAGCCTCTTATCTCAGGAAGTCAACATTAAATCAAAGGAAGTTAACATCATGCGACTTTGGTTGTCCTGGCAGTATCAGCATGTCCATTTCCAGCCAGCTCTGTAATCTGCTGTCTCAGCTTCCTTTTTACAGGGTGGTGTCTCTCTCTCTCTCTCTCTCTCTCTCTCTCTCTCTCTCTCTCTCTCTCTCTCTCTCTCTCTCTCTCTCTTTCTCTCTCTCTCTCTCTCTCTCTCGGTCGCTTTTTTTCTCTCTCTCTGTTTCACTTTCTCTCTTTCTCGGTCTCTCTCTTTCTCTGTCTCGACCAGTCGGACACACACCATCCCTCTCTGTCACAAAACTGCTTACACT